>NC_135391.1:6521785-6826071 GCF_051989625.1 Stigmatopora argus | reverse complement strand
TCAAGGAGCTAAGTGGGGTTAAAACTGCCCTCTCATCGAGCTTTGTAGGGCACAGGGCATAGGGAGCTAACAGCTGTCCAAACAATGGACCATTTCCCACTCGTCGTTACGCTGAGTATCACAGTCTGACAGTGGGTACTCATGTGTAGCTAAACAATCCTCAAAGACCACCTATGAATGGACAGCGTAAGTTGTCCTAAAATTATGATGACATACGGAGACACCTCAGTCGGTATTACATAAAAATGATATAGCAAAGTTGTGAAAGATATATCTGGGCGTAGATCAGATTGATAAAAGCCTCATTGAACATCAAATCGCAGATGACGAACACTGAGATGCTCCTTTTCTTGGAGTTAGATCTTCTCGTCATACATGATTAGCATGCATCAGACAATGCCCTGGTATCCTTTGGGTCTCTTCCATCACTTCCCACTGCCTATTATTGTAAGCCGTCTCCCAGTGGCTCACACTTTTTGCAATCTTTCGTTTATTTTCTGATTTTCTTCAAACAACGTCGGTGCAGTGGAAACTACACTCAAGTATGCATATAATGCTTAGATAGAATTTGTCTAAAATGTCTAACTATGAAGGATATTGTCCACAGTAGATAAAAGTCCATTCATGCAAAATGTAATGGTTTATTTTGCCGTCCATGATCAGTAAACTTAACACATTGGCACCCTCATTAGCATTCAGCACCAGCTCAAGATTCTCTCAACCACAGCAGAACATTCTCTGCCAATTTATATAAGTACAAAAGTGTACATGCATGTTAATTCTAAAAAAATAAAATATAAAACATAAAAAACTGAAAGACAACCTGATGCACTCAACCAGACAGAATATCTTCTGACAAATACCCATACTTTGCTTACCAATTCAAATATCCTTTTTTTTCTATTCATGCCCACTTCCCATTTGGCAATCTCCTAACTAACTGATGATGCTGGTGCAGAAATGGATGATACAGAATCACACAGAAAAAGCAGTCAGTAATTGTGTCTGTGTGTACGTAAAGCTGCTGGTTTCCAGCCTGCAGTGTCTACGCTGGAGATCCGAGAGACGGTAGCATCTAATGTAAAGCAGCTGTCTGTTTCCTGGGTTACACAAGCTTACTGTCTGCTGCCATGTACCATAAAGTATACATCTGGACCTACTCTGGCTTGCAGAAAACACTTGGCCATGCACGCAAATCCCACACCTACAGTAGCTTTCTGATGTTTCACCAAACCACAACCCAACTGCCTCATTTAAAGTATTGCAATAACACGACTTTGTTAATCTATGTTGGCATACATCAACTTTGAAATCTTTTTTTGACAATGTGACATGAATAGGTTGATTAAAAACAGTCCTCACTTACCTATAATGTAAAATTAAAAATAAGGATCAGACCAAAGCATAATTTTCCAAGCAATTCACTCCACATCCGATAGTTATGGTTAGAAGATAGTCAAAGTGGCTAATTAACTTGTCATTGACAGAAAATACAATCATCCTCTAATTTTATACTGGATCAATCCATGTATGATTGTTAATGAGATCCCCGTCGATGAGAAATATTACACTCTTACAAAGGAAGCAAGCAAATTGCCCAATCAGAGCATTACAAAAATTGGCATTTTTTTTTCATATTAACCCAGACAAGATTGAAAAACAGAAATATGTCAAAAGTTTCCAAATATATTTAAAAGATCCTGATGTACCTATCCAATAAGTCCATCAATTCGCTACATTTTTTGTAATTTCATGGTTGCATCCAGGTAAGGAAGGTAACTTACCTCTGGCACAATGGCCACTCACTTCTCTCTGATCTGTGAATCTTTACCCAAAAAAGATTGAACAGAAACTAAGCCTATTATCAGCAGTCTGCACGTCTCAGACCACTGACACCTTTGTCATCTTCTTGCTTCTCTCTCCTCTCTTTAAGTGTTTACTAGAGTCTACCTAGAGAGCTGGCTGATGTTGTGCAGGCAGTGAGAAAAGAGAGAGAGGGTGAGAGAGCTAGAGAATGTGGGTCTGAACGAGAAAGAGTGAGGGAGAGAGAGAAAGAGAGACCATATAAAAGACAGAATTCCCTTTCTCTTAAACAGTGGACCCTCTGCGGTCAGACTCCACTCCCACTTACTGCTTTCCTAACGCCCCCCACCCATTCACCCTCTTCACAGCATTGTGACTGAAAGCGAAAGAGCTGAAACGGGATGCCTCAAGGCTGGAGGGAGAGAGAGAGACAGGGAGAGAGAGAGAGAGATTCAGAAAGGGTTTGTTGGAGGAAAGGGGTGGAGATGGATGGGGTGGCTGGGTGTCAGTGGTCCATTAGCTGCTAATTGTAGCAGCGAGCCAATCGTAAGTGAGATGACAATGAATGCGCACCCAACATTAACATAGCGTTTAAGAACAAGAGAGCATTGAGTGCAATGGAGCGGCCTCGGCGCAATTTAACAGGGTGTGTGTGTGTGTTAAGGGGCGGCTTTCCCTTGGTTGATGTAATGATTACAAAAACACTGGAGAAGGAATAAAAAGTTAAATAAAGATTAGTCTGGATTTTTGGTCAGGTTTTAATCAGGAACTGACCCTGTGAAGCTGACTCTAAAATGACAACTAACTGAAGAAGGGAAAGCTCGTAGTTGATAATACAAAGACAACAGTAAAAATTCCTTCTTTTTTGTAAACTTCTTGGACAAAAAAGTAAAAAAAAATCATATTAGAGATTAAGCTATTAGATTAAATAAATATAGTCTGATAAAGGCATCCACTGCAATTCAGTTTACCTATTTTATTCAAATTCTCTTTTGTCTAATCTATAGGAACACCTGTTATTTTCAATGAGGTTGCAAGTTAGATAACTATATGATTAAACCATATTTCTGCATCCCCATCATGTGTAAGTGAATTAGTAAGAATAGATATCTTGTACCTGCGAGCCTTGTGAGGATAAGCGGTACAGATAATGAATGAATGTGTATGACCGGGATCCTACTTCTGATTTGTAGGACTGTTAAGGCAGTTTGAATTGGTTTTATGTTTATTGTCATCTTGCCCTTTGTATTTGAAACTTACCAATGCTTCATATCAGTTCAAAGCTATCGCAATAATTATTCTTCCAGTCGGCTTTCGTAATTTCCAATGTCCATTGCAGCATGTTGATACATGCTGGTGCAACATGAGTGATGATCCGTACTGAATGTCAGTATGCATGTTTGTGTGTGCGTGCGTGTGTGTCTGTGATGACGATTCCATCCTGGTTGAGTAGAGCTTTTCTCAGCAGGGGAAATGATTGTTATCTAGTTGCTGAGAGCTGCTGCAGCCAGGCAGAAGGATCCTCTCTAATACTATATAGCGCACGATCGTACATATGAAGCTCGGCTTTTTGGTGATTAAAAAAGAGAAAATCAATGATTTAAAGGGGTGCTAAATTCCTTTTGACCCAAGCCCCCAAGGCAATAGGGATATATATAACCAGTGGGGAATATAATTTTTAATGACTTCTGGTTATGATGATTATTTGAAATGATGGTTTGAAAGCTTGTCGATCATGCAAACCTGTTTCAAAAGAGTGTCAGAGTAGAGTCGTGCATCCCACCATCTGTTCCTCTTCTCACCTTCTTGATATGCTCTGTCTTTCCTTCACTGCGTTGCAAAGCCTAATGGGGAATTGCTGTTTGTCAAAGCGTACCTACAGATTTATTTTCAACTGAAGTGCGTGGGTTTGATTCCCCACATGACAGCTCCGAATACACACAAAGCCAGTCATCAGATTTCTTTAAGGAACCCATTTTTATAATTCAAATAAGGCATGACAACGTTCACTTTACAAGTGTCATTCAACGAACAGAGACTCAAGTGACAGGAATAATCTAGAATAGAATAGACATAATCCTAATTTGGATCAGTGCTACACTGAAATTATTGATGTAACTCTTTGTTTTGCTTCAGGATTGTGAAATATTCAAATTGGTACAATCCACAAATAAACCCACTACTCTGGGGAAAAGATATATGAAAATCCTTATTAAAAATACTTGAACCTGGAAGATGAGGATTCATTGCAGAATTTCTCGATCTGCAAATTTATCCAATCACAAATTAAAAATAAAATGTATGTACGTATTAACTTTATGACTAACACAGAGACTGTGCATTCATAAACATCCTTCAAAATCCTTGGTGTTTTAGAACACAAGCAACCGTAACCCAAGTATAAAAAAAGAACTAAACTGTGGAATTGGATTCAGTTTTTTACATGAATTTAATCCGCAGTATAAATATAGGAAAACTTGTGTAGGTTGCCTGCAGCAGCAAGAAGGTTTTCTTGGCTCAGTATAATTGGTAGTGTCTATCCTGAAGCAGAGAGATTGTGAGAAGTGAGACAAGATCTTTCAGTGACAGTGCGACCCAATTATGCTATAGAGTCCCTGTAGCCATAGAGGATGTAGAGGATGCCATAGTGGGCAGTAATAAGGCAGTGGTGAAAAAACACCACCCGACTGGGATGTGTGTGAGCTTGCAGGTGACCTGCAAAGACCTGTTTACCTCATTAAAAATGAATCACAAGGTAATAAGGGCCCGGCTCTTATACTCTTCCTTCCACTGCCTGTCCTTCATCCATTATGTAGCAGTGAGGAGGGACGGTGTGGGTTAAGTCCTCAGGGAGGGTCACTTGGACGACCACCCAGACTAAATTCTCCTCTCGGAGCTCCAGCCTTTCTGATGTTTTAATGAGACAATAGCAAAGGGATAGGATGTATAATAATGGTGATGAAAACTGAGGATAGAAGCACAGACATCAGCTAATAAGCCATTCACCTTCTTAAGTTAGACATGGAAAAAGTCTATTGAGCTTTCAGAATTTATTTCAATGGGTAAATAACCCCCAGTAACTTTCAAATATAGGAAATTGAGCGAATTGAGTGTTTTCCTTCATTTTCTCTTCCGCTTTTCTAAAGCCTATTCCAGCCAGTCTTAACCAGTCTACCACGCATGTTTTTGGATGTGGGAGGAAACTGGAGTAACCGGACCAAACCCACCCGAGCATGCGGAGGACATGCAAACTCCACACAGGATGGTCCAAGCCTGGTATCGAACCCTCAATCTCAGAACTGTGAGGCAGGCACGCAAACCACTCGGCCAATTAATAATAATTAATTGGGGGTCTCAGGGGTGGAGAAAAATGCCAACTGATAATGCCCTTTCCATTCTTGATAAATGTCAATGGCGTTCATGGCACTAAAGGCCCCCCTAAATTGTTGAAAAACCTAAATACATGTGTAATGCTGATACAATATGCATGGCATGTAAAATGATAACATAGTTTCACCTTATCGTTCATTTTATAACATTAGACAAAAGACGTCTGTTGGTGCATACAAAGTAGGAGCAGCATTCTTTATTTATGAAGTGTTTACAGTGAGCCAGTGTTTGCAAGACTACCAGAACTGAAGGAGTTGAACTCCCAAATAGCAAAATAGAGAGCTGATGGAAACCACGAAGATGTTACAAAAAAAAGTCAGCAACAGTCAAATACTTCCAGAAAGCAAGTCATGTCATGAAGAGGCAGCTGAATGTTGAGAACATATCCAAGCCAACAGCATGTATGCACTACCTGTCATCAGATACCCATCTGGGATCATAAACTGGCCAAAGAAGATAGAAGCCACGGACATAAAGACCAGAAAGCTCCACACAATGTAGAGAAGATTTCATTTCCCTTGTGAGACCAGAATAGGGGGAACTGACAGCTTGGAGGGACAAGCTCATACATAAAAAATATCCCTAGTAAGTTGAAGAAGTGGCTGACAAAAAAGAAATCCTTCCTGTACCTGGGGTATGCTGGACTGATAGACAGCTCAGAAGTTTTAATTATGGTTGCATAAAAAGAGGCCCTAAGTACAAGGGCCATAGAGACCAAGATCTACCTGAGCGGATCAGACCCGAAGTCCAGGTTGTGCAAAGATGCTCTGGAGACAGTCCAGCACATCATAGCAGGGTGTAAGATGATCAGTGCACATGGAGCGGCTGGGATAGTATACAGGAACATCTGTAACCAGTATGGTATAGAAGTGCCTAGATCTCAAGGTGACTGAGAACAACAAGGCTAATGTTCTGAGGGACTTCAGTTTCCAGACTGACTGATAAACAGCTTAAGGCTAACCAACCAGGCACTGTGGTGGTGGACAAAGAGCAGAAGAGAGTCACTGTGTTACATGTGGCAATACCAGCTGACCCCAACATCATGAAGAAGGAAGAAGAGAAGATGGAGACGTACTAAGGGCTGAAAGAACGGATGGAACGGTTGTGGAAAGTGAAGGCTAGCATGGTTCCTGTGGTAATTGGAGCACTCGGGGCAGAAACCCCTAATCTGGGAGCGTGACTCTAGCAGATCCCAGAAACAACATTTGAGGCCTCAGTCCAAAAGAGTGCTGTGCTTGGAACAGCTAATACATTGTCCAGAACCTTGAAACTAGACTACTGGTAGGGGACCCAAGTTTGAGAATGACACAAATACCAACCCCATGAGGGTGAGGGGGATTTGTTTGAGATACACCCAAATACATCTTTGCGACCTTCATGAGGATAAGTAGATCAGAAAATGAACAAATATTTCTTTCTTGCGTTTTAAATGAACTAGTCCCTGTACTGATAACTAAGTACATAAATTTTCATCCAGCAGGTGCAGATATTTTTTATCTAAAGAAGAGAAAAATATTAACTGATTCAACCAACCTAACAGAGAGATATTGAATGTAGGGACATGATTATTGATCACTGATAGCTAGCCTTCTCTTTTAAGTAAAGAATATATTAGCTAAGCCTGATGTTTTTAATTTCTTCTGGAAATGGTCAACTGTAAGTGTATTTCATATAATGTAGCAGCTTGGCAAATTTATGATCATAATTATTTGTACTTATTGTATATAATGGAAATGCAGCTGACAAAGAAGGATGTTATTTATTTGTTTCTGAATGGTCTCATTCTCAAAGCAACATAACTGCCTAAGAGTAGACATCACGTTTATCAAATATTAGGTAAAAACCTTGTTACAATTTACAACCCTAATTTAATTTTGCCTACATGTCTCATTTATTGGAGTAGCACCCATCAGCACACTTTGTTAAAAAAATATTAATATGTCCCCATTGCCTCTGGAAACACTGCTTATCTTTTCTATTTTCAGCTTTGCTGAGCATCCCCTATATAGAACGTTATGGCAGATCCCACCCGTTGTCTCCTAGCTGAACCAGAGCTCACATTTAGCATCAAACAGGTGGAGACAGATACAACACTCTATATGTCAGGCTTTCTTGCCTTTTAGATTAAAATGTCAGCGAGTTCAGAACAAGCCTGTGAAGTTGGAGATACATTAACATAGCAGAAGGTTTAAATAGGATGTAATTTTTGCCCCAAACCATAACAGAAGCATAAGCTGAAGGAGTCACTTTTACTCATCAGAAGCAGGTTGCTCTCCCACAGAGGGAAAATTAAAGTAGCGCATGAAGCAGCTTGTTGAGTGACAGTTGGTCTTAACCTTCGAATAAATGCAGAAATCAATTCACTGAACATATAATTGGTTTTATCATCTTCCCATTTTCTTCCCACTGGCTGCACAGACTTGAAAAGATATTCAGACTGTCATTACAAAATAAATTAAAATATAATAAAAATGACATCCATCTTAACACGAGCAAATCAAAGCGTGTTAAGATGGATGTAGTATAGAATTAGTTTATATGACATTGATTATCCTGGCATTATTTCATTACCCTTGCAATTAAGGAAACACAAGACAAAGAGGCTACAGTTTAAGGCTGTCAGCACTGCGTCACTATGCAGTTCCATTCAAGTCCAGCATCTCTTTATGGTCGCTTTACCACAGACTGTCTGGGCAAAGGGTTCAGGCTTGTGTCTTTTCCTCTTTTGTCTACTTTCGTAGAGGACATAAATGGAAGGTTGGGGCACAAACAAAAGGCAGATCATGGGTCTATTGACGGGGACAAATGAGCTTAGTTTGGGTAATGTCAGCCCAAAGGAAAGGGAGGTCTGAGGCTCACCTAGAACCGGAACGGGAGGGGAGAAGAGTTCTTTAGGGTGAACAGCTGAGATCCTCCTTCCACATGCTCTGTCACTATCTGACAATGACAGACTCATAGTGTTTACGGGTGGAGGAAGGGAGAACGCTGAAGGCTGTTGAAAGCGAGTAGAACACCAGCTGATTGGATGTTTCTCTATGGCAACCACAAGCTGTGATCGGGAGTTAAAATGGGTCAAAGGAGCTAGAACCGTAAGCTGCACGTAGTGATAATTACCCTGAATCTTACTACCCTGGCATTGCTTCTTCTACACTTTGTTTGGATTCAGTTCCTGGACAAGGCTTCAGATCTCAGAAATGGCAGTTGATTGATGGTGATTGTTATAAATTTACTAGTGGCTTGACGAATCCACAATTTCACGAACACAGAATTTACTGATACGTTCAATGCCTTTTCACAGAAATCAAAACAGTCCATGGATTACAGGCCGATGTGCAGAATACTAAATTCTACCTGTAGTTTTCCCAACGGCCGCTCCTGCTACACACAGAAAATAAACTGCACGCAATTCCCAGCAGTCAGCAGTAAAGTTTTTAAAACAAGTGGAAAATATTTACTGATTCTAGTTTTCTTTTTTTTCCCCCCGCTTAATGCAATGTTATGTACTACTTTGCCTGAGTCTCGGCTTATGCCCTCAAGTTATTTTCTACAAGACCTATGTTTCGAATAAATTGAAATAATGAATAAAATTACATCTTTTGCTCATTTGCTTCATAAATGGTCATTAGAGGTTGTTTTATTTTAGTTTCTTGAGGACAAACAACTATCAAGAATAGTTTGGTGCACAATCAAGATTGCTTTCTAGAATCAATGCTTTTTTGCTACATATTCTTGGGGCTGTGGGGGGAGATTTATTTATTTTTCCAGCACTTTTTGCCATGACTAAAGGCCTCCTTCCCAGACCCGATGCAGTTTGCGCCATTAACATAATAATATGGCTGGCATCTACAGTGCAACAATTGCTTTTGAACACAAATGAGTGTGGACAAGTGTTTAACAATGTAGTTGTAACTGCCTGCATTGCGCTTTCCATGTTTTAGGCTGGTAAATATTGTGTTTTGGATGACACATGCCACTTATGGTGTAGTGGTCATTCACCTGACTTCAGTGTGGCCAGTGTGGGGTCAATTCCCACTATGGTGATGTAATTGTTAGTTGTCACTGTGTGCCCTACAACTAACTGGCTACTAGTTTAGGGTGTAGTTCGCCTTTTTTCCCGAGGTCAGCTGGGGTAGACTCCATCTCCCTGTGACCCTGACAAGGTTAAGTGCTGTTCATGGTGAAATAATGGATGACACATATTTCTCTAGTTCTTTGTTCTGTGATTGCCTCATGACTAGTCCAGGCTTTAACCAAAATCCATGTGATAAAATATGGTTACGTTCTGAGGCGTACCGTTTGTCTGTTGCTCTTAAATTTCATTGTTAGTCAAGATGTCTGTGCTGTGACAGCTATTGTACACCAGACCCTAGCCAAACACACACAAAACCAATCAGCATTGCTGCCACCTTCGATCTGCAAGGAGAACCTCTTTTGGGATGATGTGGGGTACTGCTATTAGGAGTGATCAAAACACTCAATCCATCAACTGCTGAGGAAGTCATCTAAGTGTAGCACCTTACTCCAGTTGCAGCCTATTGATTTAAACAAACTGTGTGCCTCCACCATGTATAAAATCTTATAAGATTGTTGACCTTCCACGCACGCCAAAAGGAATCTATTTTATCATGATGTTTAATATTTGTCTGTTACACAGTGAATAAACATGTACAGTTGCCAGAGACACGATCATGCTCATTCTGCTCAGCCTCTTTGAGCTATTTTTGGATACTTTGAAATCGATCTTGTGTGCTACTCATGTCCAGTTTCAGATGTTATAACTTGAATTATCTGGCAGTTTATTCTTTCTGTTCTACTCTCAGCTCTAAATGATTCCAACCACATTCCTCTCACTAGTGTAAGATTTAAATTGCAATATATGTGCAGGAGGTTTTAATTAATCCTTCGTGAAACATTCACCCCAACTTCATCAATTCCTACTCAGTGACGGTGTGATTGTGTGTACAAATAGTTGTCCTTATCCGTGTGTGCACTGCTACTGAGGCAGCCAGTTTAAGATGTAGCTCCCCCCTCAAATGCAATGGGCTTCAGCACCTCAGGACCCTAACAAGTGGTGTTGAAAGGATGAATGGTTTGCTAGTGGATGCTTGTGCCTTTGTGTTCTACATAACAATGAGGTTTCAATTGTAAGGCTGTTTTCAAGGACAATTCGAAAAGCATATGCTTGTCACATAATAATGAGATTGCTACAGGTGGGATGCTGACTGTGATGTGACAGACTTAGAGGTGAGTCCAAGGAGATGTGGTGCTGAATAATGGAACTTTTTTGAGGGTATCTGCTCTGAGAAGGCATAGCAGGCAGAGTAGTTCAAGCGCCCATGACTGATGGCCCGATAGATTGGTGATGGTGTTCTTGAATGGGAATGAAATGCACCTCTTGTTTCAGTCATGTCACAATTTCACAGTCTGGCAATCTTTTCCCTTTCAAGTAAAGACAAATACAATGACATTTTCAGCAAATTAATTTTATCTCGGTGTAGGAGATTGCTCAGCATACCGTGTTTCGGCATTTCTGATTGAGTCCAAGGAACAAAGTAATGATTTTATAACCATGCAATTAGGTTCGAGGCACAATACATTTATTCCAAATATGGCTTCAATACAGCATTGGCTTTCCAATATTATTTATCAATCGTCTTTGATATTAGGATTTAAAAGGAGCAATAGTATCTTTGTTGGTTTGAATCCAGCTCATTCCAAAGAAAATAGCCTGTAAAAAAACACCAATCTAACATACATTGATGGGTGTTGTGATGAATAGAGGTTAAGGGTAAGAGTAGAGAGGTCAGTGGAGAGCAGAAGGTCCAATAGATAATAAAGTGAGGAGTGCAACGTTAAGAGGCTGCATTGGTCAAATCACATTAAGCAGCCATGAAATAGTGCAAGTGATACTGCACTTACTCGCAATCCATTAGTTTTTTTGTCAGCTTCAAGGATGAACCATTAGCAAACACACGGTGTGTCAAGGTTGTGCTAAATACTGAAAGAAATAGAATGATGACTTTGCTTTGGAGAAGGTATATTATTCATGGTTCACAGTAATGCCAGGCTGAGTATTGATGATATTTCTGGGGCGATTACATATTTTTTAAGATTAAATATATATCTATAGTAGACTAGCCCATACGCACAGAAAATGCCTTCCTTGCTTTACAAAAAGTCCACTTTTCATCTATGAAATATGTCTTCATCTTAGTTGGCAGAGGGGAATGATAATTGATTGGTAATGGTAAACAAGCAACTCCAAAGGTCCTCATGTCTTCTATATTTATTCACACAGCCTGGCATCTTTAAGGGAATATACTTCAAATGCTTCATTATAAGGTCTCAAAAAAGGCTTACAATTCACTCAATTTGGCTATACAGGTTATCTGAGCAGAAAAAAACAAAGATTTGGTGGAACTGATCGAGTTTTGCTATAATGCAGGCCAACCTGGGCCTCAATGTCAAAGTACTCCTGTTTAGCTAATCACATTCACCTCGTACTGTGATTATAAATCAACACTTGATTGTGTGGCTATAACAGAAGCCAGCAGGACGCGGTGGCCTGAGGACCTGAAATGACATTAATTGGTCCAGAGAAATGATGCAGACCTTTTGCAGGAAATAGAAAAATTGTGAAAACACTGATGTTTTCTTACTAGTGGTCTTTGTCTTGCCCCGTGCCAACTCTGATAGTTTACAGCTCACCATAACTCAGTGCAGGCTAAGGGTAGCCTTCAAATGATAGGTGGAGCCACCGGTGGTGTTTGCCCATATGTTTTTCATTCATTTAGTCAATACTCACTCTATGAGAGAAGAACATTGTTGGAGCCAACAACAAAGTACCCTATTTTCATAGGCAGAGCAGGTGCACTCAGGCGTAAAAAAACTGCATACATTGATTTTCTTGTCAACGCAAAGGTCTCGGCATGTGTTTTGAAAGTTGACAGATTTTTCCACTGCAAGATATGTATGCTGGCACAGCAAGAGTGTGTTCTTAGAGTCACGCGTGATGCATGTTACAATTTGATGGAGAAAAACCCCACTTGCATTATTACCGAACAAATGGTCTACATTCCAAAGGTCTAAACCACGTTTGTAAGCTTGCGATTGAGGTGCTGGTCAATCTCACAGGTCCTACATTAGGGAGGTGCACAAAATGCTGCCATGATGAAGGCTACTAGGCTTGATAATGTTAGAGTTCCTCACATATTTCTGCTGCAAAAGCAATTGCTATGCATCACCTACTGTGTCAGTGCAGCAATTTTTCACATTCTGCCAACTGGTAAAGAAAACATTAGCACTTTCTCTATCCTGCTTATCCTTTTCAGAGGCGCAGGGTGCTGAATGTTCACCAGTCAGTTTTAAAGGCAAATAAATTGACAGACAACCATACGGACTCACGTCCTCCTTGTCACTGAGTATGAACTAAAATCGCTCTTTGGTGCAATACAGTGAGGAGATTACGCCACTGAACCATCAGTGACTGAAATCGTTGTGTCCCCCACTATCTTTAACTCATCTTTGTTGAAATATACAAATCGGCAGTGAAGTTTTACATTTGTATGCCGCCAGCTCACCACAGAAACTGCACAAAAGGCTGCCTAAAAGAAAGAGAGGTTACTTGATGCTCTGCCTCTTCAGGATAATAATTCTACACTGCAAAGATGTACCTTTTAAAACAGTATCACAGGAATATAATTGTTTCCTTGGACTGTATGCTTTCATGTACATCATTGGCCATATATAAAGACTCCTCAAACCATCAGCTTCCTCCTCACACCATCAGCAGCCAAGCTGTTACATCTGTGTTCTCTATGCATATATTCACACCTCCTAAACACACTGTTTACTACTTACATGTATAGGTATGCTGTGTACGTGCGTTCTATAAATTCCTTAGCTGTGCGCATTGACGCATGGACATCTAAGCATGCATGTTCATGTTGCTTACACAAGTCTGGTCCGCAGAGAGGACAAGCTATAGACCCTGTACCAGAAGCATATAATTACAGAGGCAGTTTTGAGAAGATAGCAGAGTGCCTGCTGGGTAATTGCTCCTAAGAGTGCAGAAGGAAGTATAGCTCTTTTATTTTCAGCACTTATTCAAGTCGATCAACTCAAGCAATTGAGTAAAAAAAAAACTATGTGGTGAATATCACCGCAGATCTTTTTTTGTTGTCAGAAAAACATGGAACTTGTATACAGTGGATATGTAATAATAATCATCTCCTGTTCATGTTTTTAAATAACACATTGATAGATGTTGACAAAATGGAGTTCAAATTCATACCAATCTTCTTGTTCCTAGTTTTAAAATTGAAAAAGCTTGAAAGGATAACTGCTATTTTCACACACAAACATCTTGTGGTCTGCAATATAGAATAGTCTGGCTACAGATGGGAAGGTAAAAAATTCACTGTAAAATACGTCGTTAATAAATGTAGTCGGAAACATGATCATTGATATGTGATTTCCTTCACAATTTAGTACATTACAATTACACGGAAACTAACAAATGTGTCTATTTTTAACCAGACTTAAAAGAATCAACAAATACAAATCATAGGTTTCAATGGCGGTTCAAACATGTTTCAATTTCATTAATTTCGTGAATTTTTTACACCAGTCAACTAGTAAGTTACTTTTTTCACTTTTCAGGGCTCAGTCTGTTGATATACTTACTGTCAAGTTTAAAGACATTGCAGCTCTTCTTTCTTTCTCTCTTCTTTTTTTCCCCGATCATGAATGATCCCTGCCATCCCTCCCAGTCAAAATGGACGGGATGTCTAACATCGTCAATATAGCTAATGTCCATATAGAATGCCAAAGTAACACAAATCAATCCGCCTTTTCCCATCTGGTCTGGCCTCTTCAAAGCATGACCAAGTAATTATAGCCCAAAATGTTTAAGCTTTTGCAATAACACATGCCTTGGCTAGTCAGAAAAATCTAAAAAATCCTTCAACGTCTCCACAGAAGAAAGTCTTGCCATTGACACCTCTAGCCGTAATTTTCTGGTATAAATTTAATGGATCAGGCTACCGATTCAAATATATTTAAATTCTATTGTCGTGCATGGGAGCCAAGGAGTTAGTAGGTCTGTGGATTAGCTGGTTGAAATACTGTAGATTAATTTTGGAGGAAAATGTTTAGAAAAAATATTTGCTCTTCTGTAAATGAATGTTGTAAGAACTCGGACTGAAAAAAAAGGACTAGAGCCCACTGGTGTCAGAGTGTCAATCAATATGTGTACAACTCATGCTGGGATTGTGAAGAGGGCTTGGAATCGGGAGAAGTACAACTAAATTGGATATAGCATGAACCCAGCAGGGGATTATTGAATATTTTCAAGAGTTCATGTTGGCAAACTCAGCCTGCAGTGGCTTTGGAGTCTTGCAGTGTGATCTCACCCCAGTGGGCCGAAGCAAACATTTAAAAGTGTAAACTTGTGAAAACTTTGAACAAACAACACAGGATACAGAATACCTATAACATTTCTCCCTCAAAACAATCTTCTATCTGAACTAACCTGACGCACCCCTTGATCTGATCTGAGGTACAGTTTTACATCCTTTATCTTTGAATTTACAGTCATTTTGTTTGTGCTTTTCATCACCCCAAGCCCATAAGATTGATATAGTGCTGTGCTTCTTGGGTGATTGACAAGCCCTTTTGTTTTGACAATCTTACTGCATGGGTGACTGGGTGAGTGTGTGGTATGAATAAAACCTTTACATGGGGTTATGGACAGAGTCCTTGGCTTGAATAGACCTGTGCTTTCCTCAAGGTGATTTCCACTTCTTTTTTTCCTAAGCTAGAGTATACACAATCAGGCAAATGCTTGTTGAGTAGTGATACAAAGAGCTCAGTGTGTGAACGTATGGCTGAAGAAAAGAGTGACTGGAACTATATGTTTATCCACTAGTTCTATATCTAGCCAAACACAGACACTAAGACTCCTGGCTTAACAGATGGGGAAAAGACCTCTCAATATGTCATGTCGCCGCACTGGATTTCAAAGTTTTAGTCGGATTTAGAGAACGCAGACTTGGTTATTAGTTGCATTTGAGTTGTTGCATAACTCAAGCTTGGGGGAAGCTGAAAATCAGCATCTCAGTTTAACTGACAAACTATTGATGAATATACTGATGATTTGCTTCATAAACAAGAACTAAAGAAAAAAAGAGTCCAGCTAATTGTCTTGATTCAAATCCAATTGTTACACTTAAACAAAATTATGAAGATAACTTGAGTGCCTAATATTGTCAAAATAAATATTTGATATATGTTTCATAGTACAAAATGGCTAATATTCACGAAGTAAAATCTCCAAATTAAAATGTGTTATATAAAATTGTACTGTATAATCACTAGTTCAATTTATTTTTAAAGGCCTGGTTTTGAACACCAAGTTAATTTGAGCACCGACTAATTCATAAGAGACTTTGCTCTCCTCACAACTTCATATGGATAGAAAAAAAATCATTTGATTAAAATGAAATGAGTGGATGCCAGTGCCAGCATTATATTGTTGAGAGCGCTGAGCCATAGACTGATTGAGGTCTTCTACCCAGACGCTGTGATGACATGTCAACCAAAGCCTGGATTGATCACACGGTTGCTTCGCTGCAGTATTCGCTCGCACCATCTGTTTAAAGCCCTTATCTCAAGCAATTCCCCTTCATTGGAAAATGACTTTTTAAGATTTGTGGTACAGTCTTGAAATATTGTCCTACACATATTGTTACAATGTTCATTACATACCTTCATGCCGTATCTTTTTCTGCTCGTCATGAAAACGAGAACGGTGATAAAAGTTTCACCTTACAATGACCTTACTTTGTCTGGAGATACATATATTTTCTAGTATTTTTTATCTTGACCAGCTAAATTAGCAATTTTCTTTTGTCAGATGAAAAAGCTGTGTAGGCTGCTATTGAATTTTTATATCTTAAGCACAAAAGAGAGTGTAAATCCACTAATAAATCTCTGGACTATTTCTTTAATGATAAGCTTTTGCCTCTCCGGGATCCTGATCTACCACTAGAGCAAAGAAAAATGAGTCATGCCAAAATTAGAAATAAAACAGGGATGTGCATTGGACATTGGCGACAACTGAAAACGAACCTTGTTGACCGACAGTCAACGTTTGTGGAGTGCATGTTACATTATAATCTCTTTAGTATTCATCAGTGGTTTTTCTCTAGAATTTACGACCAGTTCACTTCAATAACTACCTTTGTAAGTGATACCTCCAGAAAGGGTGGAGGCATATTACAAGAAAATGACCAGTGACAGATCATATTGTAAAAGCACCTGCAGTCTATAAACATACTGTCTTTTAGTTGGGATTTTCCCTGAAGGGGTGCTGTAAATTATCTTTACAACTACCTGGGGTCAGAATGCAGATATTGGATCTATTTTTTTTACTATGGTTATATTACACATATTATATTACTTAGGGACTTGAAAATGGATACATGTTTTGCTCCAGAAATGTAATGCGGATTGAATGTGGATTATTCATTTTATCTTTATACTGAATATGGCGTCACATTTTACACAGTTTATTAGCAGTTCATTAGTGCTATGACATGAGTTCATGACATATCTGTACAGCATTTTAAACACAATACAACATGACAAATAACACACACGATTTAAATCATGGTAGAAAAGCCTCAGCAAGCATAATGACATCAAGCAGGAGGCAGGCTGGTAGGTTGCATTGACACACTGGTTCACTGGCATAGAAACCTGCAGTATGACCTTCAACACATCATCATTTGGCCATTAACCAGGCTGGAGGGAAGGAGGGATGCATTTTAACTGCTACTTACTCAGGGTGTGTTTCAGAGCCAAGTCTGCTCACTCTCACCAAGACTCTTTCTCTTTCTCATTCTTCGCTGCTTGAGTGTGTATCATGATCACTTGATCAAAAATCTATTTGTAAATGTCGCCAATTCCACTGAAACCAGAGGCTTCTTGAACAATGCCAAAATGAGAAATGACACATGGTCCTGCTAAAGTGTGGATTTTATCCAGACATAGTCTTATTTTATTCAAAATGTATGATTAATATCTTAACTCAGAAACTTTCACTTGAAAGTTTGTATTTTAAAGTTGTGTCTGAGTATGGTGTTTATTAGCAGTGTTAAAAAAAGATACTTATTCCTTGCTCATTGTAATACCGCTAGTGACAGGAGGGTGGACACTAGTGATTAAAAAGAGTACCTAAACCCTCTTAGTATTTGGAGAAAACAGTAACTGGACTCCCATTGGAACCAATATGATTCAGGTTTTATCTGAAAGATATACTACATAATCATGACTGCACATCAGTAAGTGTCATTGAAAACATCAACTCTGATAGAATAATATAAATAAAAGTCATCTAAGATAAGCACATTGCTTATGTGTGCTTTGTAGTGCTTGCCAGAAAAGCGGTGCCCTGAAAAAGACTATTAAAAGGATATAGATCTAACTTGGGCAGTAAACATGTCGCTTCACAAGTCTGTCACTCAGCTGCCTGGAAGTGCCGTTTTCGAACGATGGCAGGCGAAATAATGCAGCCGTTTGTTCTTTGTGAATGAGAAGGAGCTGGCAAGGCTTTAGTTCTTCTGGCAGACTATCCTATGGCACGGTGCCACATTCTCTCTGGGGGATTGAAAAGGGTGGAAAAAAGTTATGTGAAACAGTCTTCTTTCTGGGAACAACTAGAGAAAGAGGGTTAAAAGAATTCATTCAGTCCATTTAGCTTACAATATTTGCTGACAGATAAAATCATCCGACAAGTTGGATTTAAATTAAGAGCAGGCCCGAGTTGTGGTGTGGGCAGTGCTTTCAATCAAAATCCGGCCTTTAGCGCCCTTGTGCTTTTGGAAAAATAGTCAGACAGAAGAACGTCAAGGTGTTTTTTTTCTTTTTCTTCTTCTCCTCATTTTCCACCTACTAGTACAAAAATCAATGCCAAAGGCAACTGGCTGCAATAAGTTAGAGTCACAGTTTTGCCCACCCAGCAGGAGCCGGTGGCCAAATGAGATATGCGTTTTGGCGGCTCTCACTGCCAAAATGCCAGAGACCAAGAACACGGATGCTGCACTTAGGTTGCCATTATAGATCAAACAAGGCTGGCTTTAGCCCTGAAGAACTTTTTGACTTCCTTCAGAGGAAATCCCTTTTTAGAGCAAATCAAGGAAAAACTTTGGTTACTCCCAAGGCCAGTCAGTGTTGACGAAGATTGGAGTCTGCGGGTCTTCTAACTAGGTCACTAGATTAGGTCGAGCGAGAGTCAGGAAGCAAGAGATGACTCAATGCAGCACCACAAACTCCTCACCCATGGCACGCTCAACCACTAACACACACGCACGCAGACACGAACACACCATAGGGGTGGCACAGAAAACTCAAAGGAAATCGTCAATCAAGCACCCCTGGCTAATTTAAAACATCTGCAGTGGGTAATGTGCAATTCATTACACACACTAGTCAACTTTGGGTAGTGAGACAGTTCTCAACATCGCTACACAAAGTGTTAAAATGTTTTTTAACCAATTACAGAATTACATTTCTGTGAGTGCAGATGAAGTACATTTTATAGGATTCTGAAGCCTTAAAAATATATTTAACTGAAGAATATTTTCAGGGTTCTATTTTTTGTAGGCAGTGCAGCTGCTCTCAAGCATAAAAAAAGTGTATCTAAATTTTCATGTTAGTGCAATCTTCACTTCACTTGTTGATGGATGTATTGCAATGGTGAAAATAAGTCCGTGTGGACACACTGAGCACATGCATTAATTTGAAGGCTAAAAGTTATTCTGATTTTATGTATACATTCAAAGTCGGGTTGGCACAAGGTTTGAGTACCATGAGGATAAGCATTGTAAAAGATGAATGGTTTCTGAATATTGCTGTATTGTGTGGTTTTATATTCATGTCGTCACTGTTGGAGTTCTTCGTTTGGTTGTAAGGTGATTTAATGCTTTTCGTTATGGATTATTAGGTCTCAAAGAGTCATAAGGGTTGTCTTCAGTAATCTTAAAGTCCGCCAATGAAAACAATTGTCATAGCCATTCGCGGCAATGGAAGATTTTTGTCATATCCTGGAAAATACTTCCACTTCCACTAAGCGTATAACCAGAGACATTTGCATCTTGGAATGAGACTTTCCTTGAAAGTTTACCCCAAAACTCCGTTATTTTACTGTTGCACATTGTCTGTGCTAACACGACACAGTATGTTCATTACAAGGATCCATTATGTATTTTATATTATTATTTATATGTTCACGATGCAAAATTCCCCTTAATCAGTCTACAGATTCCTTTCAGCCTGACTGAGATCAAAGCAGGCTTGATGGAAAGCAGAGCTTAGAACTTATGCTGTATCCTCTAAAGACCCTCGCGGATACTGCTGTCTGCTTAGCCAATACCTTCAGCCCCTAGGCCACCTATCCTTAAGTGGAGCAGAGCCTGCAGGCGTGCAAAGGTAACGTGTGTATGGAAAGATGGTTGCCAATCAACTACCATAGCTGCGAGGGCCTGGCACTTTTACATGGCCATGGTTTCCTCCGCCCGAAGCTATTTCTCAAGCTTTGTTGTGCCCCTTATCTTTAGCTGCAGATAATCCTGTATTTGCTGCATAGATCACAGCTGCTTTGCCAGCAATCTACCACCAGCTCAGTATGCATGTTAAACTCATTACATATTCAAAAGGAAACTAAATCTCCTGCATATCTCGTCGCTGAAGGGGCGTGTGCATAAATGTTTGCCAGTGTGTGTGTGTAAGAGTACTTTGGTCTACTTCATTTTCAAATTGGCTAAGCTACCATTTTCAACCCACATTTTTTTTTCTAATCTTCCGCTTACTTTTGATCACCACGGAAAAACAGATTGGCCCCAAAATTTGTTTTTCCAGTTGATTGTTGATTGAATAGCTGTAACATAGCAACACAAATAAGAATGGATACAGATGTTTCTCTTGACATAGCAAACATTGTACAGACAGTAAGTGTGAAGCAAATATGAGGAGCTTTTTAAAGGTTCTAAGACTTGGGTCACTCAAGATATATCCCAACTCAAAACTGCAGACTACACATTAGTCCCTGCCAAGTAATCCTTCTCAAGTCAACAACATTTTTTCTGATGTCTCTGCAATCTGGATGGATCCTTGTTGGGTGCTGGGCTGGTCCATTGTCACAGGCATCTAAATGTCACATACGTGTTCAAATAAGGGGCCTTTAATAACCCTGAGTTCATTAGGGAAAAGCAATACTGTTCTATGCCATGAACTGCCAGATACTCGGTGCATTGTGAACTGACACATTCTCAGGGTGAAGCAGCCACAAGTTGTTCCACCAAACAACCAAAATGACGTGACAGGTGATGCATTAAGTTTTTTTAAATACTGTTGACAATCACTACAAGGACTAATAGCAAAACAATAGCAACATGTCTTAAAAACAATCATTTGTTCTCATAACAAAAATCAGCTAGGAGCATCCCAGGTAACTATCCAATCTAATTATACTAAAACTGTTTACTTTGAGAATAAGTGTGAATCTGAGCGCTGACATTTAAATAAAAATGAATTTTAAAAAATAAGTTTTATTTTTAATCTTATAAATCACTGAAACAATATATATTTATATTTTTTGTGTGTGTATGACATGTATGGTCACATATAGCCTACGTGTTGCCAGCATGAATAAATCATATTGTTTCTTTACTGAATATATAAAGCTCCAGCTTTTTTTAATAATACAGTAGACCGTACTAAGTGATATGTAGCGTTAAGTGGTCCTCTTGATAATGCGCTTGTTTGCATGAATGGCTCAGGCAGTGTCTGTTGATCTAACAGCAAGTCCTCACCTCCACAGCCCCCTTAATCCTGTCCCCAGACAGACTGATGCCAGATCAGCTCGATTCAGGCTGGTAGGACCCCTGTCTTAACAAAAACTATAATACAGCTCCCTAGTAGATCAACTACACCTCAAACTACAGCATGTTTTCTGCCACGTCAAGAGAAATGTGTTCAGGAATTACTTCAACAGAGTCTGGCCTCTTTTTATCTTATTGCAGGCTCTAAATATTTGAATTGCATTCAATATGACTACTGTTGGAATTCACCATCAACAACAAAAAATAATTTATCAATTCATTTTGGGTGAGTTTCCCATTGAGATTCATCTTAAAATTGCAGTATTTATTAGTTCAACGAGAATGTACACCAAAAACACATAATAAATACACACTTCTTACTTAAATGAGACAAATCGCACCATAAATGTCATTGAATTGAATGAATGAGGAATTTTACAGATCTCCAATTAGGATTTCTTAGGCTTCTGAATTATGTCCTCTTAGTACATGGGAAAAGCACCGTACCCTTTCAAAAAGTGAGGATCAAAATTTAAGTATTCTCCTTTGATCTTACACCAGCATATTTTAAATTGTCTGCATGCCCACAGTGTTTCAGCAAGGCTACATTTCATTGATGTTTGAACAATTCTACTCCCTTCCATCAAAGCGCAAACACACAAAGCACTTTATAACATAGGACCAATTTCACCTTCTGACCTTTGTTATTTACAGGTGCTTAATGGAAACACAGAGAAGCCGAGATGCTGTGTAGGCTTAACAAAAAAGATTGCGTGATCAGAATAAAATGATTTGCAGAACGTTGCTTGAGAGTAAGACGTTATCCCAACACTTCAATTAGTTCTATTCACAATGTGTTTTTCCTATTGCTATTTTTATGCTTGGCTGATATTTCCAAGTACTTAAAACCCAAATCATAAAGGTTGCACGTTTGCTCTTTTGGGGTTGTCTAAATTTGACATTTAACACTTCACGCTTTAGTTTTTTCCGTCGAGTTTCGAAATAGGTCAGATCCAAAGTGATGGGACTCTGGCACTCCTGTGACTTGCGCAGAATCCCTATCAGGTACTCTTAGAATCTGGACCCTCCCCTTTTGTGCCCCAAGTTCAATATTAGAACAACTCCCGCAACACCCCTCCTGCCACCCTCACACATTTTTTGTATCATTCATTGTCTTATTACAAACTGGTGTAGCTGTAAGGAGCTCAAGGGGTTTGATGTCTCAAAAAGCAAGACATTCTGATGTGAATGCCCATTAGAGTTACAAAAATAGTCTGGATCTGTTACAGTTGCTCAGTGCATGTCAGCATGAAGTGAGGGGGTCCACAAAGCCTTTGATTGCACTACAAAGTATTTTCTAAATGCACTTGGGTCAATAGAAGGCAAACTTGGATCAATGGTACGCCTGAATCAACAGCCTTGAGGGTTTGTCAACTTGATTAGATTCGGAAGGAAAGTGGGTTGATGAGTAAACATGACAGCATCAATATTACATGAGGGCGAGCATCCAACGATTTCTTTCTTTAATGTCTCTAAGAGATCTGGGTCGAATCTTCTTAATACTCTGCACAAAAACCTCCTTTTTTCATGTCTTAATCTACATTGAGAATCACAAAATATAACGGGAAAAGTTTCAAGTTGAAAGACATTATTTCAGAAAGAAAAAGCAACTTCTAGTTCACACCACCACCGGGTAACTCCATGAAACATTTTTATCAACCGATAAAACATCATGAAATGCATTATTTTTCCCCATGGGATCCCCAAAACTGAAGCAAGAAGATGTCTACCTTGTTTATACAGTCAGGGAACTCCAGTTGCAAAGTCAGAGCTGTAGTTGCAGGGTTCTTGTGTTTCCACAAGCAGATGTCACCACAGACACCTGCTCTGGCTCAACCTCCTCCTATGTTGGCTCCACGGCCTGGGCGTCGGGGGTCGCTGCCCTGCCCCAAATTACACCCATCTTTCAGCCCCCTCGCATGCTATTGTCTTAAGCACTACAGCGGATTTATCCACTCATTAATACTTTTCCACACATTTGTCAGCTTTTACACGATCTTAACAGAATGCAGTCACGGGAATTACATCTGTTGACTTAATGCAAAGACATTCTGCATGTAGGTAGAAAAATAATTGCTATGGTAGCTTTGATAGAAGAAACTAAATTAGTGATAAGCACAAAAAAAATCTAAGAAGCTTACAGTCTCTTACCAAGTGAGTACACCCAGGCTGGAAGGGGGTGCACGCATGCGGGATAGTAGTGGCTGGCCATCTGTTTGTGATGTTTAACAACGGGCTCGCATCAACGCCTATATGATTGACTGACAGTTGGGGAATCCAATCTCTAATGTTGGAACCGGTAGAGAGTCAGGAACAGCAGCAATGGAGGAAACCGAATCTTGGAGCCTTAACCAGAGCAACAACACCAAATGTTGTATACGTAACTTGCTTGTGGCAGGTCCCTCCTTTAATCAGGCACGAGGAACGCCGACCTACATTCATCTGAATGACAGATGTCCCCAGTGTCTTTGCCACCGAGTAGTAGTATGTGCTGAGTCTTTAATGATTACTGTCGCACGCCATGTGGCTCAAGTATTCACAGCTTCCACAGCAGGAAAGAAAGTGAACGAGGCATTGATGTAATCTAAAATGATACCTTGCATGGAAGCGAACGGGCTAGGCACGATTTGGCCTCAATTTTTAGAAGAAATCCGGGTATCACATATTAATTCAAGCCATATCACTACCCAACATATGAACAAGATATGAGTCACTTATTATTTCACATATATATATATATATATATATATATATATATATATATATATATACACATACACATATATATATATATATATACATACATATACATATATATGTAGATATATATATGTATATATGTGTATATATATGTATATATAATATTATATTCATTTGTAAAAGGAATTAGATTCAAAAGTTTAAAACAACATTTCAATAAGTAGCAATTTAAAAATATATATCTTTTTACATATGTAGCTAAGCCAAAAAGGTACCGGATGTACTTTTGTTGTCTTTCACTAACCTCTGTTGATCTGACAGTGGATCATATTTAATCCCATAGTCTTTTTATTTGAACATGACAGATGATGAATGCGCGTCATCCGTCTTTACACTTCAACAGTGATCTGGCTGTCAAACATCTGGCTGATATATCGGCGTCTGAGGGAAAGGGATACCATTGATCATGTTACACACGTGTAAAGCCGTTCTTTACAATAATGGCAAGGTCAGATTTCATTGTGCAGCGTGCACACACTAAATCAGTTAACAAAACCAGTCACCTAAGACTTGTTCAGTGTTGAACAATTGTTTTTTTCTTTTTTTAATGTTTGCCGTGTTTAATTTCAAACCATTCAGCACCATACTCCTCACATGTGACTGGCTTTGTAATGTTGCATGTACAAAAATACTGGTTTATAGATTGCATATATATTTCTTTTCTGAACAAATAAAATGTAAATGAATAAGCCATTAAACTCTGATGGGCCCAGATGCTGGGGTCTTCTATGTTAAGGGGTTGTGTCAATGCCACTAGCAACAGTAGGTTGAACTTCATTTGTGGCCCAACTAAAGCCACAAAGGAAACACACACTGATATTGGAGCAGCATATGCTGCATTCATGCATATTTTAGCGACACAAAGCTAAACCATATTCTGCACACATTTTAATGGAAAACATAAGGATTGAAAGACTTGCTTTCCTGACGTCCTGATTCATGTCCCTTGCAGAATGTGATAATGAAGCAGGCATTATTGCAAACCGCACCATTTGTCCCTCCCCAAGGAGAAACAGTATTAAATTACGTGCACCTGCAAGTAAAACTATGTCCTTTGCTGTTTTTAATTACTGGGAATGCAACAACTCAGTAACAAAAAAGACCTGAAAAACAGTATATTTCTGGACACTGTTTTTCCAAGTAAAATTTTAAGGTATTTTGCTGACGCACACTTTTGTAGATTGGTAGGAATTTGGCTTCTTAGTTCAATTTTGGAACTTGATCCATGACTGAAAATTCATATTCATTAACTCAACTCAATATAATGATCAAATTGGGCATTATTATGCTACATGTTGCTAGTTAGAAAAGAAATCTTGCCACTTAATAATGTATCAACATTGGCAATTTGTATCACCTAATAAAAAAAATCATAATTTTTTTTAATTAAAAAAAACATCACTGAGTTGATCATTTAAATTTTCTTAGCTAGCACACAAACTAATTTGGCAAATGCATTTTATGAGCAGTAAGAAAATATTTCAATAGAAATAATACGGAAAATTCACTAGCATTGTTAAATATTAACACTATGATAACTGGTGTCTTCTAACAAAAACCCTAAAAAAAATAAAATGTATGGCATACCATAACACGCATCATCTAGACTGGGAATGCATGAAACGGCTTTACTTCTGGGTTTATGAGCCCCTGGGGTATTTATGGAGGATGTTTGCTGCTGACAGGAAAATCTTGGTCCAAACATGTCACTCATTATATTGAAATAACAATAAAGGGTCAGTTGAAAGTCAGTTTTTTATGCTGGATGAAGTTTTAAATTTTTGGACCAATTTCACTCTGATTTCCAAGGGGAAACTTAATGATGGATGTCCAGGCGGTAACCTCAAATCCAGACACATCATCACTCTAAGCAATTGAGTTTTGTAGTTGATTTCCATTGTAGGAGTCTCGCTTTCATAAACTGGATGGGTGACAAAGGGCAGCCTTGGTGGAATTCATTGTCCATTTACTCCCAGTAATGCAAAACAGGCACCTTTTTCTCTTGGAGCAATACCATCACACCACCATGATGGATGTGATGAAATTATTCCTCCAAATCCACATGACTGCTGTCCACGAAGCATACGGACAGTTTGTCTCATTCATTGCGCGCTTAGGGAAAGACATTTCTGGCTAATTGGGGCACTGTGATTAATCTAAATTTTAATGTCTCCTCCCCTCTTATTCTTTCTTGTAAAGAGGGTTCCGACCTCAATCTGTTTGTCATTCATAACACAAAGAAATGTACATTTTCTGCTTTTGAAATGGTACAAACATGGACTGACAATCAATTTTTTAACTTTTAATACGTGAGCACTTCAAGTAGGAAATGATCTATTTAAGAAGATGCTTTTGTAGGAAATGATCTATTTAAGAAGATGCTTTTGTAGGAAATGATCTATTTAAGAAGATGGTTTTTCCTTATTTTAACCAACTTTAGTAGTCTTCAACCATCTGTGTTTTTGTCAATTGTTTTGAAATGAGTTGGTCTGAAAACCATATAAATAAGAACATCAATAATAACACATAAATAAATTAAAAAACACAGATGCACTGGCCAAACTATTTATGCTAAAGCCTAGTTTTATATTTCATCCAGTTATTTATTGGAATGTGTAAAAGTGCTTTAACCTTGGTATCGGGACAAAAATGATTTGTAGTCCCATCAACTTTTTTTTGTTTGTTTATTTTGAGCTGAAAAGGCAACATTGATGAGCGCAAAACCTCCCTTTCTATGCGAAGAATGCCTGAGGATATACAATATTTAGATTTCCTTTTGAATTGATTTAATTGTTTTCTTAATAGAATCGTCGTTACTCGTGTTATCTTGCAACCCATTTGACACTCAGAATAGAAAGTAGGTTTTTGTAGTGGGGGTGGATCCATTCATTAATGCAAATGGATGTGAATACAGTCTAATTATAGTGTAATACTTTAAAAAGCAAATTTAGGTTACTGGGACACAGGATACTGTCTTGTCTTCATTGACGTCTCTTGGTGGTTGTCTGTTTAACATGAAAGTGATGGAATCTGGGGCTTTAGAAGAAAGAGCTTTTATCCATTTTTTTTTATTTTAAAGGGACTCCAAATCTGAGCGTTCCGAAATAGATCTTAGCGAAAGTAAATATGACTACAATGATGAAAAAAAAACATTAAACTGCTAGGTATAGTGAAAGTTCCATTAAAAAAAAAAAATGTCAGTGTTGATAGATAAAGAGAATGCCAAAACAAAGTATTACTATGGGAACAGTGATGCACAGTATAATGTTATGTTACAAAACAATAAATGAATGATAGGCAATTTTGGAAACAGGAAAGTGAGGGATTATTTTCCCCAATTTCATCTTTCAACCACTGAACTAGAGCTTGATGGATTTCCATCCGTAGTTCAATGTTTCCTGATGCGCTGTCTTGAACAGTTCTTCTGTAATTCTGCTTAGTGACGCTCTTGTACATCAAGATGACTGCACCATCTGACTCACAAAGAGTTCCAACCACAGACATGTCTTATGTTTCATAGTCCCTCGTAAATTTCCATTAAAGCGCATCCGTGCTGATACACCGTCCTTACAATTAAAGGTCAGACCTTTTAACATGTGCTCTGCTTGTATCCTGCCATTATTGCTTCTTTTATTTCGCATCCTTCTTCCTGTTAAACATAAATCACTATTTTTAATTTACATACTTTTGCCAGCAAGCACAGCTTTTATATTACTATATGTTATATAGTAATGTAAATATTCCCTTTTGACACATGGGCCGTAAATGAGACTCATATATATGCTTTAGCAGAGACTATGAGATGTTTCAAACATTTCACAGCTCAGCAAATCTTTCTCTCCACATGTGTAAAATGGATGTATTGTTTTTCCACTGCTTGATGTTAATCTGCTTTTCATGCACCTTTGTTTGATTAAATAAAGACCAAAGATTTTCATCAGAATGACACTGCATGAAAAGAAATATTACATGGAAGACAAAAAAAGAAAAACATGGTGTGGAAAAGCAATATGTCTCTTGTCTGTTCAGTTAAATTTGCAAAGCTGACAAAAAGTCAACAATATTAATAAATGAGAAGAATGGCATGCACAGTGAAAATAGAGTTGTTTTCAGACACATTTATTTTATTTATATTTAGAAATGTGTTTTATTATTTACTCTTGCTCTGTCTGAAATCACATTTTGCTCTACTGCATATTTTTTTATGGAGAGGCAGCATGGTAGTGAGTGCATGTGGCCAGAATACCAGAAGGTGGTTCTGGGTTCAAATTTTCACCCAGACACTTCTGTGTGGTCTTTATGTTTTCTCCACGCGTGAGAGGGTTAACTGTGGGTACTCCTGTTTTGTCCTATGCATTTTCGGTTCATTGAGCATTCTTAATTATCCATAGGTGTCAGTAGTTGGAGTCCATATGTGACCTGCGACTGACTGGCGACCAGGCCAATGTGAATAGCACACGACCTGTGAAAAAATACCTACAAATAGGATTTTGAGGAGCATTCATCTTTTTTTTTAGGCTAAGAGTTGTGCTCATATCAGCACATCTGTCTTTTAGTCAGATGTTTTTATCATTAAATACAACTTCCTCCATGATATAATGGAAAACTCAAGAAAGGAGTACTGAGGCCTTGGGGAGCGCAACATTCTCAGATTACCAGGTTGACCGTAACTCATTTTGGACAAAGAGAGGCTTAGGTCAGAGTAGGAAAGACAGAAAGAAACACTTAGAAAACTACTCGATCATATAAAAATATAACAATAGCACAATTTGAAACAGATAAATAATTGGATGAAGTAAACTGTTGATTAAGTGGCAACCATATCTAGTTTTTCTTAGTAGAAAATATTTTAGGAAAGCATTTCAATTTTCACTATGAGTTGGCTAGAATAGTCTCCAGCTCCCCCCGTAAACCTTGTGAGGATAAACCAGTACAGAAAATAAATACATTTCCATTTTCTGCGCTTCAACCTTGATGTTTAGTCCATAGAAATAAGTGTCTCCCTTCCTAATTTACCCTGCTAACTTGGCATGTATTTTATATTTACTACAATGCATCCATTAGTGTACACTTCCATTATCTCCCATTATACATTCTTTACAACTTATTTGATATCCACATTTTTAGATCCTGTATCCAAGCCTCAAAATGTCTAAGGCATGACACTTAATCCGTCATCTTTTAAGATTTTAAAGCTTTTGTCTTTCAACTAAGCTTTTATTTAGCATTCTGATACACTGTTGAGGGATTAACATAAACCGATTACTTACTTGTCCTGGATCTCAGAGTGAGGTTTTTAATTTACACAATGCTAAGTTTGTAATTAATGCCTTCATGAAGGTTTTTATGAAGTTATTGCCATCAAGGAAAGTTAAAAGTTAAAGCTCTACTGCACAATACCAATACTCTTATCAAAGATAGTTTAAACTTTTTGACCAATAGAATCCAATTGTTTATAGTGTGTTTTTGAATCACACATGCCATGTTGAACAAATAATGGAAATCTATGAAGAAACTCCTTAAGATACACATCTTATAGATGCTGCACTACACATATTTGTCTTGCTTAAGAAGTCTCCATAGTCAGTTCCCGAGAAGGACTCGCAACACCGTTGCTATGGCAACGACATCCTTTAGAGCAAACACGCTATACGATGTGTAAAGACTTTTATCATACTTTTATTTGTTCAAGCTGGAAAATGAATAGTCACTTGAAATGTAATTGTACAGTAGCATTTCTTCGGGGTCTGCATTTTGGTGACATTTTAGGAGCTGGCCCACTTTTGGCTTTTCTTTTTAATCATCTATTGAACTTGCCCTGGGGAACGACCTAATTCTCAATGACCATTGTGTCACTGTGTCACAACACAAACTCTTGCTTGCCTAAACACATCCTTGCTACCCCCCACTCCCCACCCCCCCAAGAGAAAAAAAATCAAGTGAGAAAGACACAGAAGCCTAAAAGATAGTCACATGATCAAAGCAGCGGAGTGGACTCGTTTGACCAATATATTAATTCACTCAATCATTCATCTTTCTCACAAGGGTCTCTGGGGTGCTGGAGCCCGTGACTGGACGTTTCGTCGAAAGACGTTTGGTCTCCGGATGTTTGGTCCCCGGACGTTTGGTCGACCGGACGTTTCGTTGAAAGACTGTTGGTCCCTGGACATTTGGTCGACCGGACGTTTCGTTGAAAGACTGTTGGTCCCTGGACATTTGGTCGACCGGACGTTTGCTCGCTATCAAATTATGACAGAGTTTACTGTTGATATTTTGATATTAGATATTAAACTCACTCTCTTTCTCTCTCTCTCTCATGATTATAATTTTGAGAGCTGGTTTCAAAAGTAACAACCCGGCAACCAAACGTCCGTTCTACCAAACGTCCGTTCTACCAAACGTCCGGTCGACCAAACGTCCGGTCGACCAAACGTCCGGTCGACCAAACGTCCGGGGACCAAACGTCTTTCGACGAAACGTCCGAGTACCCTGGAGCCTATTCCAACATAAACCAGGCAGAAGGCAGGGTATACTCTGAATTGGTTCACAGGGAACATGAAGACTATCAACCGCACACTCTTACCTACAGAATATTTAGAATTCTCAATCAATTTTGAAATGTGGGAAGAAACCGCAGTACGCGGAGAAAACCCACGCAACCACGGGGAGAACATGCAAGCTCCACACAGGAAGAGCAGAACCCTCTAGGACTAGGGATTCAAGCCTTGATCGCAGAACTGTGAGGTCATGAACGTAAGAAAGAAATGTATTAAAAAAGAATGTAATTTATGCTGTGTGACTAGTATCCTATTTTTGATTGTTTGAAGGCTTATCATCCCCTTGTCATGCAGCAATATCAATGATGAATCACCTACACTACATACTCGTTGAAGACTCAGTGAGTAATGATAAAATAAATTATTAAGGCTCCAGGCAACAGCCTACCTTTCCTATGACTTGTCATTGGGAATAATCCTCTGTCATCAGTGGACTAGCGTAATGGACTGAAATCCTCTGAAGCGTTACATGAAGCAATAGTCTCAGTGATGAGACCATCTTCAAAGAGGAACTCGACACCACAAATCCTCATCCTTTTTTTCACCATCAATCATACTATTCCTCCGACTGCAGTCTTGGTTCTTTTAGAGGAGTCTGGGGAGACAATATCAACTGCTGCTGACAAAGTGGGTGTCAAATTTGGTTGAAAATCTTTGCATAATGGTATACTCAAGGAGCTCACTCATGATAATCCTATGATAGCTGTAATCACATTAGCCATGGGTATGTGATTTGAAATAAAACAGGTAAGGTTTGACACATGACATGGCATGACTGTTGACAATATTATTGTGCTGTCTGTTTTGCTTTGAGATCCAGGGTGAGTAATCAAAAGTTAGATATACTGCTACTTACCATCCTCATAATCCGATGTAACAAGATTTTATTCATTCAAATGTACACTAACGGCCAGGGAAGTGGTTATTCCACAATTGTGTTTTTTCTTTTTTTTTCCTGTGTAAGGGAAGAGCATTATATTAATTAGGATGTTTCTTCTTCCCGCACTTAGCTTTGTTTTGAAATGTTGTGTCATTCAAGATCCTTTTCATGGTTTCCTTATCCCTCCTACCTCAATCTGTTATTTAGTTTGTCCTTGCATGGATATGGGGTTTACACCTTGGGATGTCGTTAAATTTGTGATCTGTGAGCCTGTGAGGACCACTGAGACACTTTGGTGATTAAGAGCTAATCAAATAAACTTGACTTGACACACCATATCGATCAAAAGTCTGCCAAGCAGGCCACCTTGTTGGCCAATTAGCTGTCTTGTTGCCCAGTTTTTTTCCTATTTTTTTCTTTTGAACCTCTCTTGTTAGGCTCATGGCGAAAGACACTTTTGAGTGTCTTGAAAGGCTGAAACTGTTTTAATGTGCCACATGGAAATTTGGTGTATTCTCATTTTGGTTCTTTATGAAAACTCACTTCCTAAATCAGATTTGGACTCAAATCTTGATTGCCTGTTTGTTTTTCCACTGTGTGAACATATTAATCATCAGTCTTCAATCTGATGCTTCCCAACCTCAAGCAAATCATCATCTTCTTACCACATTGTCATTGTTACGATCTACTTCATCTCGTATGCTAAAAATACTGCTTGAACACCCACAAATTCCAATTCACCTTTTCAGTTGCAACACACAACAACTTTGCATTTTCAATGTAAAATTATTGCTTAAGGTTAACAAAATATAACATAATATCACAAAATACTTCTTACTATCAATATGAATACGCCTGAATGCCTGTTTTTGATTCTGGAGTCTCAATATAGCACAACTGCACATGATGTCCTTGAAATTAGATGACTGATTTCTACTTTGCCATCTGTGCTGTGTGGCTTCTTGCCAAATCTTTATCTGCTTTAACAAAATTTGAGCTACCCATGTGGCATGTCCTGCAGAAGGTCCCTTGCATAACAGAGGTAACTCATTTGGTGGCTGTCCATCATTTTTATTTATTTAAGCTCAGACACATTGCAATGTCAAGCAATATATGCCCCCAACTCCCATCCGACACAAAAAAAACTTAGTTTATTATTTCATTCTCCAAAAGAACTTTTGAGTTTCTTTGTTACCCCCTGGCCATTAGAATGGAGAGTGAACACCCCCCACGAGGCTGGCTGGATGCCCCATACAGTGTCTCTTAACAAAAATTTACGTGTGTGTGCAAAGAAAGAATGGCAAAGATGGTAGCAAAAATAAGCAGATATGACACAGAGTGAGATATGTTTCCACCCACAATTTCTTTCTTTCTTTCTTTGTCAGCCATCCAGCACCACAGATGGTTTTGTTCACAACCTTAGACTGCGGTAAACCCAGGGCTTCCCCATATCTGATGACATCATTACCTCATAAATAGTAAAAAAAAGACGAAAAGAATCGTCTATTCATGAACTATGAATGAATGGCAGAATACCATTGCGTTAGTTATTTCTGCTGGACATTGTATTAAAAAAAACATTCAAATGGAGGCCAAACCTTAAAGAAACAACTGGGATAGCAACTTCTTCCAAAACTGAGCTACACACGCTTAACTCTCTACTCAACAGCACAAAGCAAAGAAGACAAGATATTATGTGTATTATTTTGACACTTGAAATAGCACGACCAATTCTTTTTCGCAGAAGCCAAACAACATTCAGGTGTGAGGTCAGAAAATGACCTCGACACAGCATTCCACTTTCGGTTTGCCAATAGAACGTCTCACTGACAGATATACAGTAGTTTTGTGACGTCAATAATTACGGTGCATGGTCATTTGCGGTTTTCTGCTTTATTCATTATGCAAAAAAATAGGTTTTCAACCCTTAACTTCAGCTTTTGATACATGAGTATGCTACTTTAAATGCCACCATTTTTGTTGCGCTACTCTCAAGTGAGACTTTTTTCGTTTTTTAATGGTCATGGTATATATTTTCCAGTCATAAGTCAGTTGGATAACTGTTTAGCATATCTCCCATATGTCTGGAAACCACACCTGGGTTTTGTTGAGTAGTTATCCACCTGCTTCCTGGAGTAACTTGAAATGGTTCCTGACCTTTTCAGATGTTTGAAATAAAGTTATGCACGTCAGAGTTAAGGGGTCTTGTTGGGGCCTGTTGACAGACATTAAGCAGAGAAAGATATAAGCTAGTATACTCAAAGTTAAAGGCAATGCTCATAAAGATACCAGACAGAATGCTTTTTACACAACAACAAAAATAACGTTCATACCCGCTAGGAAAGGAGTGCTGTTCTGTTCATTTCAAGCTATTTCAACATGGGGAATGGGAGGGTTAAGTAATCAATAAATCCTATATGCCCTTCCACTGCGAGATACAGTGAGCAGACACTTTAATGATACATCTTGGGATTTCTACCAGCGGTGGTAAATTTCCTAACAGAACCAGAATTATTTTATTGTCATTGGGCAGGAGGAATAGTCTAGCCAGGTCCAATACAACCTACTGATATTATTATACAGTATATACTAAACTCCCAAGCAGCCGTATTGTGAAATTTCCTGGAAGTACCCACCAATGAGGAGTTGCAGACTCACGAGCACCCATGCCTGTAGTTATTTCATATTATTTCTGGAGCTGGACAGCAGGAGAAAGGAAAAGGAAAGAAAAGTTCACTCCCTGCTGTCACATTTTTGCACGTACTTGTGCGTCAGCATCTTCTGGTAAAATCATTGGGGAGACATTGGTGGTCAAGGAAAGCACAACTAAAACATCAGTCGTTACAGGTGTGTGGAGACTCTCGGCAACACAGGGTGTAAAAGCCGGAGCAAGAGAGTATTATTGTTTTTCTATTCTGCTCCGTTATGCAAGGGATGAGATTTTATTCTGACTGATGCTGGCAATTAAAGGGATAAACGAGTCGGACGCCCAATGAATCTTTCAGTCATTGGTCTCAAGGGGAGTGTGAAGCCTTGAAACTGGTCCCAATGTCTGGTGTTTCTAATTTGATAGCATAAATCTCTACAGAGGCTTAAATCAGGCTTTAGTCCTGCTAAATCTTGCAATCACTAATGGCCAATGCGGAATGCTGTCAAGCCCCTTCCCAATTAGTTCTTTTTAATGGGAATTCTAATCTGTAATAATTACCATATGTTGTTTTGTCTTTTTTTGTCTCATTATTTGACTACTGCAAGTTGCACTGCTGACAGCAAATATACATGTTCAACTGTGACTGACAAAAAACAAGTGGTTGGAAATGGAATAAAAAGCAAAGGAAGAACCTCCATAAAACCACAGAGAGGATTTACATCTCCCCTGGGGGCTCTTGATGGCTTGAAATATGTTTATAATGCAGTGTCAGGACAAATGTGTCACCCATGACAGTAAAGAGGATATATACTTTATGGAATATGGTTGTGTATTTTATTTTACATTTATATTTTTCCTGTCATATCTTGTCTCAACAAAGCGATCAATCAAACAGTAGTTACTTTGTCCCCAACTCAACCACAACCCTCAAAAGAATGATAGCAGAAATCGAATGAAAAAATGAATAGCTACATCATTATGAGCAATATCATTATGGTTGTTGTAAAATAAAAATAAATGTTGCTAGGCTGATTTTCTGGCCCAGGGTGGATTTGATTGATTACAGTTGAGAATAATGCGTTTCTTAGGACAATTAATTATTTCTCCTGAAGTAGGTTATTTGGTATTGCATCAAGAGGTTGAAAGTGTATAATATCAAGACTTGAGAAACAGTGGAGCAGTGTTTGGCCCACTACATTTGCTCTAAAAGGATCCAATTCATAGAATACACAAAGAGTCTTCACACTGCAGACCTCAAAGCTCTGCAGCGTTCGTCTCAAAAATGTGTTCCCCCTGAAATTCAGTGTACATATGTTTATGGAGCGCAATATGCCATCAAACACCGAACCATAAATCTTTTCCATACGTAAGCTTGAGTTTGACCCTCAGCTATGCACTACCTTGAGTCCAAGGGAGGAAAACTAGGATCAAGAGAGACAGAAAATATTATTTTTATCCTATTATTCCCCCACTATCCTTAGCTAAAATAAGTTACTTGTCGAATTTATCCTGAATTCTTATCTGATACTGTGGCAAATAATTCCCTAACTCGCACAAATTTCTCCTAATGATTAGATTTTTTTTCTTTATGTATTTTTATTTCATCATATTCCCCTGCCGTTGTACTTGCAACTTTCCTAACAGCTTGCAGCTAGCAAATATCCCTTTAATGTCTCCCAATTTCTCCAAAATTTTCGATAAAAAACGTAGCATGACAGCTTAAAGACCCACTTTGTACAATCTGTTCAATTTTTTTTCATGCCTCCACCAAAACGACCCTTGACAGAGAACCTTATATTTTAAATTCTGATACTTCATCAAGGCTCAGCATTTCCTTTGATATGTCAATCTCAACCCACAACTTCATCACCTCCATTTTGGAATTACAGGCTCAGCTCTTCTATGGTTTAAATCTTATCTCTCAGCAAGGATGCACCATTGAAATCGTGGCAATGTGACCTCTGATTATTATAATTTCACTTGCGCAGTCACACACAGGGATCAGAACTTGGCCCTTACTGCAACACTGTCCATTTCACAAAACTTTTTTGTCACTTTCACAACATAATTGAAAGTTGTAAACCCAGAGTAGCTTCAGGTGAAAGTACATGTCATTCTTTGAAAATAAAGGATAAAAGCCTTTGTGGGAGGTTCAGAAATGCCACACTATGTACTGCTGGCTGTCAAAAAATAAGCAGTAGTATTAGACCATGTATATTGTAGAAGGCATACATACACAAATAAGAATTGTCAAGCAGAGGTGTCTCTTCAAAATATTGCTGAAAGGCCACAACTCAAGAATGACTTTTAAAGTGGGTGTTAAATGGATAGGAAACATTCCCTTGAAATTCTTATCAGTCGTTTTGGCAAACTTATACTTAGACTTTTCTGTTCAAGCATTTATATTGGTGAAAACCAGTGAACCACAAACCTCATGTGTTCTCTCCTAATCAATTATGGTGAAAACCGCTGGATTTGCAAACTGTATTTAAATTGGCCGTTTTATTGTTTTGTCTGGTACTCCAAATGTTTTGAATGATGATTTCCTTTGCTTTATGATCGGAGCATGGAAAACTCGAATGGAGCCTTTTGTTATGCAATGTTCATTTAAATAATACACAGATTAGTGCCATGTTAGTAGGTAAAGGTAACAAACATTTATACATATCCTGGGATAAATAGACTATGAAAACACATTTGGACAAAAAAATCGCAGTATCTGTGTTTTCTTTCAAGATTTGAGCTATTAAAGATTAAATAAGAAAGCTTAGCATTGTCACAACAACAACAACAACAACTAATTCTAAAATCTCTTGTTAAAGTTTATTGCTGGATAATTCAGGGAAAAAGGAACAAATTGTTGACCAGTTTTGTTTTGGGTCATTTTCAACTGTATGCATGGACACAGTAGAGAAAAATGAGGCTAATGAAGTGAACTTCTGTTCCTGCAAACAATCCCTTAGTAACCTTTTGAGGATTAAACCTTTATGGGGCTATTTGATTTTACTGCACAACAAAACATTGTTAAAGCATAAAACAACACACTTATTCTCAAAGTAATATTAGAACACTGCCTTTACAAGACTACCCATTTTCTCCAATGGCATAATTTAGAAAAAAAAAGAAAAGGAAAAACTATAAAAAATTAAAGAAAACAGTGAATAATTCGGAAGAGAAGAAACACTGGCTTACAGGGCTCATGTAAATACTTCCACTACATATTTTTCAAAAATACTTCCAAATCTTCTCTCAAAAAAGAAAAATATACGCATTGCAGAGGTGAAAACCCATAAATGAATATGAAAAGGAAAAGGGATCTCTTTTCAAGTTTTCACATTTCTGGAGGGGTGGCTCAGTGGAGCGAGTGATTAGCGCGTCAGCCTCACAGCTCTAGGGTCCTGTGTTCAAATCCAGGTCTTGCCACCAGTGTGGAGTTTGCATGTTCTCCCCGGGCCTGCGTGGGTTTCCACTGGGTACTCCGGTTTCCTCCCACATTCCCAAAACATGCATGATAGGCTGATTGGACACTCTAAATTGCCCCTAGGTATGAGTGTGAGTGTGCATGGTGGTCGGTCCCCTGCCTCTGGCCCGGAGTCAGATGAGTTAGGTTCCAGCACCCCCCGCGACCCTAATGAGGATGAAGCCGTTCAGAAAATGAGATGAGACATTTCTGCAGTGATGCGACAACTACCATTCACGAGGATTTGCTGCCACCTCCCGTTTTTTTTACACTTCATTCTTTAGACAATGAAGGAACAGAATATCAACCTGAACAAGATACATTAATGGCAGTGAAATGAATTCAGTATCAATCCACTATTGTGAAATTGATATCGCTCAAATGCACACGACATGCATTTATTTATCAACACTTTATACTTGGAAGTGAGTGTGGCCAGTGTCAAGGTCATGCATGTGAGAATGACGACTCCAAGTGGAGGCACAATAATACTACAAGTAGTTCATAGGGCCAAAGGGAACATTTTATACATTGATTTTGAGCAATGGATGCTTATTTGTATTTTCCCTGGTAAAACTGATGTACTTTATAAATATTATACAAATTTATGAGAAATTATATTCGATATTTTGCTGGATTTCTTTTCCTTAGGGTCTATTAAAAGCTCAGCATTTCTAATGTGCTGTCAATTCTTGAGTGGTTTGGACTTTAAAAGGTTAAAATAGCAACAGCACACTTTTCTTAACAAAAATGGTTGCCATTTCGACTAATGAAAATAATAGAAAAATAAGTTCTTCAGAACCAATTAAATGTATTTATGATGAACTAACATCATAGTTGGCTGGGCTCCAGCACCCCCTCCAATCCTTGTCAGGATAAGCAGTACGGAAAATTAAGTAAGGCTTCCTAAGCCAAATCTGAGTGATAGAAAGGAATGTCCAATGAAGCATGTGCATATCCGGTTCACATTCACATAACAAAAATTCCAAGAGTACCAACGGGCACCTCCACATCCATTGAAGTCACACTACGTCACAGGAATATAACCAGGAAGAACATTTTCTTTTTGAGATAAGATAACACTGTGAAATCAAACCTGACTTTTAAAAGCAACTTTAATGATCATCTGGATTCATGTACAGTAAACCCATTTGCAAAGTGTTCCCATTTCCTCACAGATCTCAAAACTGACATTTTTTAACTACTTTTGTCCCAAAACCATGTTCTCCCTAGACTTGTGTGGTTTTTTTCTGGGTACTCTGACATTTTTGAACTACTTTTGTCCCAAAACCATGTTCTCCCTGGACTTGCGTGGTTTTTTTTGGGTACTCCGTTTTTCTCCCACATGCCCAAAACATGCATGCTCATATAATTGAACACTCTAAATTGCCCCCAATTAAGTATGAGGCTCCAGCAATCAAGCAATTTACCCAAAACCTAGTCTGACCTGCCTACCCAACAAGCTGCTGTCAATTTGCAATGTGTTTTTCTTAATGGCATACAGACAAATATACCAGTTGATGCCAGTATATAAAATACTCAAGCTGTAAACAATTCACTAAAACAACTTGGCATTTGCATGGTCTGTATGTGCTTTGTATTTGAGTCTATTAATTTCCCACACACTCTGAGTAGGAGTTAATGCTTTGGGCCAGAGCTCCTCATTGTTCTTCACAAACACAAACCTCCCCCACGAGTGTAATGTGTTGTGTCTGGATACATTTCATCAACACGTATGTTCCTCGGCGAGTGCAATTCAGTTTAGATAGCCGTCATAAAAATAGATGTTTGGCGGCATAAATAAAATCCCCACGGCCAAGTGCTCGTAAAAATGTGCATCCACCCAACCCTGAGCTTTTGAAGCAAAAGTCCATTCCATTTACTCTGCTGCTCCCCTTCAGCCTCCCTTCCCGTGGGTGGAGTTTCATCCACCGACGCACGGCTGGAAGAGCTGGTTCCTAAGACAACCCATGAAACATGCATCCCACTAGTGAGACTGCTTTCACAGCAGCTGCGGGAAACCAAATCTACCACTTAGAACCTGCAAGAGAGAGAGAGACAATCTAGCTACACTTCCTGTTGTGAGAGCAAACATGAGAGGATATATGAGGCAGAAACCTGCCACATAAACCTGGCCTGAATTTTGCAGCTGAGAATCATTAAGGTAAGTTTTTATTTGTTTTTATACAACTAGTTTAATGTTGTGGACGTGCGCAGTGGTTCCGAATAATAAATTCAAGCATCAAAATGGCTGTGTTAAACTAATGAACTACTTGGAGTTCCTCGTTTACAACTCCAGATAACTTCAGCATGGTAAGAGAAACTCCCTTATAGTTTTATTTAACTATTATGGTGGAAGTTGGTGATGCATTGAACCGCTAAGGGACTTTCTGGGACTACAAAAGGGAGATACAAAGCTGCAAAGTTGACCAAAAACAAAGAAAAGATCAATGTGCGGTGGTAATGAGAGATATGTTTACTGTGCATGGTCATTCAACAAACCAACCATAGATGTGTCTTTATGTTCCTTATCATAGTCATCAAACACATTGGCGTTTAACCTTGAACCCTGTGAATTCATGTTTGCCTCTGTCTCAATCGTGTGTTGTTTTTAACGTTGCTTGCGTTTCTGCATATGATGTGGAACCTTGTGAGTGCCTTGCTCATTTTTCTTGCATGTGTGTGGTTCCTCCTCAGTTTCTGCAGATTTCTGGGTTTGTTCCTGTTACCCCAAGATGCAAATGAATAGTTTACTCAATCAATTCAGTAAGTATGATGGGATTAAGATATAATTGCCTCTAGTTAAATATATAGCTAGTGGTCTTTGGGGGCAACCTGGTGCCAGAAAGCCCCATATTGATGACCTTTGCCATAATGAATTGGGCAGTGGAAAGAAAAATCTATACTAACTGACAGTGTACACAAACAAAGTGATATTTGCCAGCAATTAAATGGCAAGTACATCTTAGAAATAGATAAATGTTTTTGAAATGTTAATACTTATTGCAACATATTTAGTGTCTTTATATTTAGAAAACCTCTGTTTAGATGGCTTGCATAGCCCCTACTCTAACCAGAATTTTAGCAACTATACTATATTAAGTGAGTCCAATTTAGAAGTGGCCAATAGCAATGTGTGCTCAACATCATATGTGCTTGCCAGTTTGATCTCATTATCAATGGCCAGCCATTAGGCCGGATAGATACTGACCTGGCGGAAGTCATAATTCGATTCGAGGTGTAATGACGGTCGCTTCCTCCAATTGCAAACAGATTGGATGTCTGTCACTGTCAATTGCAGCCATTGTGTTTTGAGTTCGTAGTTTAAAAAGGGTAAGGCTTCTTCCCCTGTGGATGTATATAGGCTCAGAATTCTTGTTTTACTTTATTTTTAAGTCATTTCTTTAAATCTGTGTGTCAGCAACACCTTCCCATCTCACTTGTCCTCCCACAAAAACTGTCAAAAACAAACAAACAAACAAAAAAGAAGTCAGAACTTTAGTTACTTAGTTTTGCTAGACTTAGTTTAATTCTTTACTGAAGAAACGTCGTCAAACAATGCATGACAAATACCACTTTTAGTACCTAATTTCCCAAATACTTTCGCTCATAATACCGTTAAAAATGAAAACTGCACTCAAACATTAACTTAGCCCTTTTTTAAAGTCCATGTTTACTACATATTTTATGATTCATGTCATCTTCGGGCTTGTTTTCAGTGTATGTTTTGTTACCCAAATTGCAGGGTTTCTTGCGGCGCTCACTTAAAACCTGCAATTTTGGTTATAATGAGCAGGCAGTGATTGCATTATTCTTGAACATGTATCATACCTCTTTAATTATCTGGCATTAAGATATGCATCCTCACTGACATCAAATATTTATGCTTCCACACTGCTATCAATCTGGGTTTATTGCTCACCATGTGCATGAGCAGGTCAATATTTTTTTAGTCAGGATTGGATTTAAAGTCATTGATCTCTTTCGGAAGCATCCATGGATCCTAACATAGTTATGGCATCAGTGGCGGAGCATGAGGATGCCAATTTTAGATACAGTGACTCAACTTAATGGTAAAGTTTGTTTCTCATTACGTCACTTTAGTAGTGTGGCTCATCATTTGACCTCCTCATTATGTCATGTCATTGATACCCAGAGTGGCTTGTTGAATGGTGCAACACTCCCATAAGAAAATGCATGATGGTGCAACTTTGCAGAGGATTAATATACAGGTTTATGAATAGTGGTATAGTATCTGTCTGCGTGTTGCTGCACGGATTTAGATACGTTGCATGAACGCAAACAAGGCTGCCACAATCAATGTTCCCTCTAATTTTTTGTTTGTCTGGGCAGAAAGACACCTCCCTGAGCACACTGAGTACCAGTGTGAGCAATATAATCATTGCTTGCTATGGGCACACACCAGTATCACACCTGCCATAAGCAGGTAATAATAAAATGTAATGATTAATATCTATGAATGGGCGGCCCGGCGGATGAGTGGTTCGTGCGTCGGCCTCACAGCTAATAAAAAATAGAAAAATAAATATTGGAATTTTATTTTGTGCGCTCCATATGATTTTCTGTGCGCAGAGAAGACGAGAGTAGTGCGCAATTGCGCACGCGCGCATCTTAGAGGGAACATTGGCCACAATATGTCTAAAGTTGTGTATATTTTTCGAGTTGTTTCACGTTTTTTGTGGTACACCGCGAAAAAACCTGTCACCATAAAACACTGTAAAACACTAAAACATTTAAGTTGTATGCGGCAAACAATTGGCGCATATTAAAATGTTTTTCTTTAAGGATTATAACATTCTCTCAGCTAAAAACTTGGGTCCTGAAACCTTATTTTACATCTAAAAATTTTAAATTCTAAATGCATGTGGAAAAACGCGTTGTGGATTAATAGAACCAAGGTTGACTCTTTCGACAGTCATCCAAAAAAGTATGTTCAGCACAACACTGACCATCATCAAAAAACAAAATACTACGTCATTTGGGGTTCATTAGAGGCATATTTTAAAAGGTTTCTGTGTAGGAAAAATTGTGAAGCATCTTTTCAACGTAGTCTTGAAATCCATCATCACTGACTGCTTGCAAAGCGTAATTGAGTCTCTTTGTTTTGGCTGTGATCATGTACTCCTCGTGCTTAAAAAAAATTGGTTTGCTGTACTTGAAACTTGGCCATCGCATATTTATGTCGTATTCAATGTAATAAGGTACCAAGAATTGCCAAAAACAAACAAAAAAAGGTGCACACACAGTAAAACCAGACCTGAGAGGCACCAAATCACTGTGCTGTGGAAAAGGCACAGATGAATTAAGATGAATGAGATCTCTACTGATTAAGTGTTCCGCTTTAATACATTGGTCGGTAAAAAATGTCATTACCATAAATCATTTTGCGGCAAATAAACCATGTTATGGTTTAGATCTCCCTTTTCCCGACATAGTTAAAAACACTGCACCAAACCCAGACTCGGTTATGTCTTTATGTGTAGGTCTAATGTGGTGTCAAATGCATTAAGGTATTATCTTCCTGTTTTTATAAGAACGTACGAGGTATACTTGGGTTTATTTAGATAAATGGTGCTAATGTCAAATGTTCCTTATTCACGATGGAGAAAAACTAAAGTGGAGGAGTGAAAAATATTGCTTCTGTGTGAACTAGGTTTTACTGCAAGCCGCATTCCACATCGACAAGAAGTACGTCAGAATAGGGATGGTCGGTTATAATAGTTGCGTTGCAGGGCTGTCATAGGTTAAAATCACAGTTGCTTGTGATCATCTTTTCTTCCGTTTGCATATGTTGTATTTCCGCTCTCATGTCGTTTCGACGTTCACAAGGTGTTGGGTTGTCAAAAAAAAGTGGAAACTGGGGCAAATATGGCCGTTAAATGGCGTGGTGATATTATTAAGTTGCCTGTAATACGAGAAGAGTGGTAAACCCAAAAACACTGCCTTCAGAAAGTTGCACCATGATGTCACTAATGTGTTATGTGCATTTTTCCACGGTTTGTGGTGACCGTTTAGTGAGCTGGCTTAACCAAAACCCACAATAGAGTGACATAAAAATGCTGCCAAAGAGAGTAAGCAGAGTTAACACACACACTCTGAAGTAAAGAATGGATCTTTTTGTGTAGAGTGTAAAACCATTTAAATATTGAAAGAGTTTATATTCGTGTTTAAAACCAAATGTTACATTTTAGTCATTTTTTTATTTATTTTTTATTTTTTCTAGATTGATTGAACTTATGAAATTCCTTCTTTTTAAGACCAAGAAATAAAGAAACTGTCCAATTGTGACAATACAGCGAGCGAGATGATAATGCTTCACTTGTAAGTGTCTCAACGTAGAGTGTGACAATTGTTTAAGGGCCGAATGAACAAAAGCAGCATGAAAAGTGGGTCTGAGTATACACAGTTTGGTGAGAAAAAGCCTTGCCAATTGTGTTAGCGTGTCAGTGTGTGCTTCCCACCGGCATCATCGCAAACACTCTTGTCGAGCGAGTCCAACTTTCATGTTGTCACACCAACCTTTGCAGTGGAACCACCTCAGAATTTTATTCTAGCAGCTCTAGAGCCTGTGATAATTTTCTTCTTAAAAATACTAACTGACTTTTCTTTTTTCTTGAATATTGTTATCATGTAGAGCAAGGGTGTCAGACTCGGGTTGGTTCGCGGGCCGCTTTAACGTCAACTCGATTTCATGTGGGCCGGACCATTTTAGATATAATATTTAGATTTTTTTTAAATAAATGGATTAAAAGAGCTGGATTAAAAGCCCTGAATCTTCATTTTTTTATAGATCTAAAAAAATGTTATTTTAGCTTTTTTATATATATATTTTTAGATTTTACAAAATGATTTTTGAACTAAAAACACAGAAAAAAATTGATTACAAAATTACAATTATTAATTTAAAAGGGGGAAAATCAGGAAATTTAATATACATCTATACTCTTCATTTTAATTTGATCCTAAAACAGAAAGTCGCCACTCATGATTTACTTTCCCGGGCCACACAAAATGATGCGGCGGGCCAGATTTGGCCCCCGGGCCGCCACTTTGACTTGTGGTGTAGAGAATGGGAAGGGGTGAAAACGGGAGGTTGTCATTCACATACAACTTATTTGGATTAAACATGTATTTACCAATGAAAGAGTCGTGCTGTCAGCATTGCTATTAGTGCATTGGATAATTTAATTAACTAATTGAAGTCAAAATGCCATGCAAAAAAACTCTCTGGGATTGCTACAAAGGTCATGTGATGTGTTGCACTACGTCAGCCAATGAACCGGCCTCCTAAAGCTTATCTATAAAAATAATAATTCATTTTCTGTTCTGCTCATCTTTGGGGGGGTTTTGTGTTTGAATTATTTTTCTTTTAAAAATATTTTTACAGCTAAGTGGCAAGAAAATAATCAGTGAATCACATTTACTGTTACAAGTACATTTAATGTATCCCCAAGATTAAATAGGATTACATGGCTTTTTGTTCAATGACCAAACCTGTTATCCATTAGCAGAGCCTCTATTTTGGTCCTCGCATTATTCAATGTCTTTGTTTCAAGCTGAATTGCATAACGTTATTTCACCCATTTGAGTTCAGTGTGTGGAACTGTGGTCCCTTTTATGAGCCTCTCTTTAATTCGAGAGAGGTCCTGATTATTCATATGCATAATTTGCCCTTTTCAATTCCATTTACTCGGTTGCTTGTAACCATTGACAACAAATGCCACTTTGGCTTATTTATTATTTTAACATTCAATATTAATACACCATACAGATAAATGTTTGCACAAGCTCCTCTCCTAAATCCGCACACATAATAGACAAAACAATACAAAGACTACATGCTCTGATCTCAATATATAATGTAATATGAGATCAATGTTGATGGGAATTGTGGTGCTGAATTAGGACATGATTTGGGTTTTTCTGCCAACCTTTTTACATTGGCTGCCATTTTTTTCTATCTTTTGTATTGACAATAGCAGGAGTTTATGGATATAGTCATGAATATGATTAAGTCTAATTGACCACGCTGTTCCATCTAGAAACCACAACTTGTCCAATAATAACATTTTGTGTCTTTCTCAGCGAGCATCTCCAGTATGTGTGATGTGGATGTATCAGAGCCCACCAGTCCCACCCTGTACGGAGAGTCTTCAGACAAGTACTACCACGTGGACCGTTGGCAGAAGCTGCGCACCGCTGTGCGCAAACTGGAGTTCTGGGAAAATTTTACAGCTGACTTAATCGGAAGTGGCTTCTTCTCCAAGGTTTATAAGGTATGCATTTGAATGTTTGTCCCCATTTTTTTTGCCATGTACCAGCCTACATGTGAGCTGCCATCAAAGCATGCTTTGTTTCAGCCATTAATTGGGACATTTTTACCATTCCACGATTGGCCCACGAGCTTCAGACATTGTGGAGGCACAATACCAGCCTCAAGTGAGACATTATGTAATGCCTATTGGGAAACCAGTGCAGCAGCAGGGAAACCAAGATTTCCTGAGTTTGAAGGCAAGGAAAAGATCTATAGATATGAAAGGTGGTTGTTCAAAGAATCGAAACATGCAAATCACAAATGTCTTAGAATTATAATAGAAAAGCATCTTCATTTGGAGAACAGTGGAATAAAGATACAAAAACATCATCACAGACTATGTTACTTTACCCTTTTTGGTGACATATTCTTTCTCCTTTTTCCATCTTGGATGCAGACCAAGGACGTTTCATATTTTGGGTTGGGCCAGTTGGAACTGTCATCCTTAAATGCAATATATTTGATCAAAACTTGCTGTTTAAATTCTTAATTGAGAAGCCCAGAAATATATAACAGTGATACTAGAAAAATATGGCTGTGCATCTACTTGTCATGGGGATCTTAGAGCTTTTTTTTGTCTTAGTTCCGCTGAAATGACCACCTCTGTCTTCAGGTGGTACATACTACTAGCCGTAAGGTTATGGTTGTGAAGATATACAAAAATGACGTGGACCAAGACAGCATTGTACGTGAAATCAGCCTTCTTCAAAAATTATCCCATCCTAATATTGTCAGGTAAAAGTCGTGGCTTTTTTCACTTCACTCTTCACTCAGAAAGTAATCATGAAGATTTCTTCGAGTCTATACACTGCCCAATGATGTGAACTTTGCACTATTAAAAGTACATTCTCCATTTGTGGCATTTGAACTGACATGCATATTGTCCATTTTCTAGATATCTGGGAATATGTGTTAAAGAAGACAAGCTCTACCCAATTTTAGAGGTGGGTCCAAAAGAGTTTTGCGAACTGTAAGAGGTCCCTGCTCACCTGACTGCATACCTGTCAACCTCTGCCGATAACTGATGATTATTGATTCCCCTTACAAATTGTAAGGGGAATCAATAATCATTTATAAGGGCAGTTCGGCAGAGGTTGACAGGTATGTTCAGACTGCCATGTGGAAAGGTGTTGTTCGCATCCCAGTTGGGAATCATATTTCCCTTAAACAGAAACAACCATGTGTAGTCAAGACTTTCCAATAATGACATAGTCAAGTGTGATCACTTCATGGTGTAGAGGTTCACTCACCTGTCTCCCATGTGGGCAGGTGGGGTTCAAATCCCAGTCAGGAATCATTTTCCCTTAGTCGTTTCTATATATTTGTAGTCAAGACCTTCCAATAATGACAAGGTGACATGTGGCCAATTCGTGGCGTAGAGGTTAACTCACCTGTTTTCCATGTGGGCAGGTGGGGTTTGAATCCTGGTCGGGAAACATTTTCCCTTAGTTGTTTCTATATATTTGTAGTCAAGACCTTCCAATAATGACAAAGTGAAGTGTGGCCAATTTGTGGTGTAGAGGTTAACTCACCTGTCTCACTGCGTGTTACTTATACAAGCCTTAAACATACAAATGCACTTATATAAACCTTCAATATACTTATATCGGCCTTAAACATAAATTATAATACAAAATATAGCACTGAATCAACTTACAAACAAATTCAACTTATGAACAATCGCTCGGAACCAATTGCGTTCGTTAAGGCTTTTTTTCTTAAAAAATGACATAGTATTGTAAGGCTTTTTTCTTAAAAAAAACGACAGAGTATTGTAAGGCTTTTTTTCGTAAAAAACGACATAGTATAGTAAGGTTTTTTTCTTAAAAAACAACATAGTATAGGCTTTTTTCTTTAAAGACGACATAGTATAGTAAGGCTTATTTTCTTTAAAAACGACACAGTATAGTAAGGCTTTTTTGTCTTTAAAAACGACATAGTATAGTAAGGCTTTTTATTTACAAAAAAGACCATGTATAGTAAGGCTTTTTTCTTAAAAAATGACCATGTATAGTAAGGCTTTTTTGTTTAAAAAAGACCATGTATAGTAAGGCTTTTTTTCTTAAAAAACGACATAGTATAGTAAGGCTTTTTTTCCTAAAAAAACGACATAGTATAGTATGGCTTTTTTCCTTTAAAAAACGACATAGTATAGTATGGCTTTTCCCCCTAAAAAAACGACAAACTATAGTATGGCTTTTTTCCTTTAAAAAACGACATAGTATAGTATGGCTTTTTTTCTTAAAAAACGACATAGTAGAGGAAGCCTTTTTTTCTTAAAAAACGATATTGTATAGTAAGGCTTCTTTTCTTAAATAACGACATAGTATAGTAAGGCTTTTTTTCTTTAAAAAATGACATAGCAAGTAAGGCTAAGAGAGTCGGAGAATAAATCTGACTTCTGATTCTTCACCTTCTAGTTGTTGCTGTGGTCCACTGGCAAAATCATTGGGTCAGACATGAGGCGGGAATCAGGAGTGAGTTCAATTCCACTCCTTGCAATTCTCAAATTGTTTATTGAGGTAATGAAAAGGCTAAATACAACTTCCAACTTTACAGTGGTGCAGTGGCAAAGACAAAGGGTCAGAACTTCAGGTGGACTCAAGTTCAAATCAGAAGTGAGTTTGATTCCACTCTTTGCAATTCTCAAATTGTTTATTGAGGTAATTAAAAGGATAAATATAACTTCCAATCACATCATTTCAGAAGACACTGTGGTCCAGTGGCAAGAACAATGGGTTGAAGTTGGACACAAGTTCAAATCTGGAGTGAGTTCAAGTCCACTCTTTGCAAATCTCAAATTGTTTATTGAGGTGATGAAAATGATAAATATAACTTCCAATCATCTCATTTCAGAAGTCACTGTGGTCCAGTGGCAAAGACAATGGGTCAGACAGACCTTAAGTTAGTGGATTTGACTGCCATGTGGGAGATGGGGTTCGAATCCCGCTCTCGTTTGACTAATCACTACACTAGTAGTTCAGTAAATGGGTAATCCTTTTTTCATTCAAATAAAGACTTAGTCATTTTTTTCAGCAAAACAATATTTCCGGTCAGCCGAAGGCTGACCGGAAGACAGTTGGGGGGGGGGGGGTTCCTGGTGGTGTTCGACAGTCGGCCTTCGGCCGACTGCCGACACCATACAGTCGTTGACTGGCGACACCGGGACGTGAACCCTCGACACCCACGTCGCAGGCAGGTGACTTACCCACTACACCACAAGGCGGCCCGCCTATACATGATTGGAAGTTATATTTATCCTTTTCATTACCTAAATAAACAATTTGAGAATTGCAAAGAGTGGAATTGAACTCACTCCTGATTTGAACTTGTGTCCACCTTAAATTTTGACCCATTGTCTTTGCCACTGGACCACAGTGACTTCTGAAATAATGTGATTGGAAGTCATATTCATCCTCTTCATTACCTCAATAAACAATTTGAGAATTGCAAAGAGTGGAATTGAACTCATTCCTGATTTGAACTTGAGTCCACCTGAAGTTCTGACCCATTGACTTTGCCACTGGACCACAGTGACTTCTGAAATAATGTGATTGGAAGTCATATTCATCCTCTTCATTACCTCAATAAACAATTTGAGAATTGCAAAGAGTGGAATTGAACTCATTCCTGATTTGAACTTGAGTCCACCTGAAGTTCTGACCCATTGACTTTGCCACTGGACCACAGTGACTTCTGAAATGATATGATTGGAAGTTATATCTATCCTTTTCATTACCTCAATAAACAATTTGAGAATTGCAAAGAGTGGAATTGAACTCACTCCTGATTTGAACTTGTGTCCACCTTAAATTTTGACCCATTGTCTTTGCCACTGGACCACAGTGACTTCTGAAATAATGTGATTGGAAGTCATATTCATCCTCTTCATTACCTCAATAAACAATTTGAGAATTGCAAAGAGTGGAATTGAACTCATTCCTGATTTGAACTTGAGTCCACCTGAAGTTCTGACCCATTGACTTTGCCACTGGACCACAGTGACTTCTGAAATGATATGATTGGAAGTTATATCTATCCTTTTCATTACCTCAATAAACAATTTGAGAATTGCAAAGAGTGGAATTGAACTCACTCCTGATTTGAACTTGAGTCCACCTGAAGTTCTGACCCATTGTCTTTGCCACTGGACCACAGTGACTTCTGAAATGATGTGATTGGAAGTTATATCTATCCTTTTCATTACCTCAATAAACAATTTGAGAATTGCAAAGAGTGGAATTGAACTCACTCCTGATTTGAACTTGTGTCCACCTTAAATTTTGACCCATTGTCTTTGCCACTGGACCACAGTGACTTCTGAAATAATGTGATTGGAAGTCATATTCATCCTCTTCATTACCTCAATAAACAATTTGAGAATTGCAAAGAGTGGAATTGAACTCATTCCTGATTTGAACTTGAGTCCACCTGAAGTTCTGACCCATTGACTTTGCCACTGGACCACAGTGACTTCTGAAATGATATGATTGGAAGTTATATCTATCCTTTTCATTACCTCAATAAACAATTTGAGAATTGCAAAGAGTGGAATTGAACTCACTCCTGATTTGAACTTGTGTCCACCTTAAATTTTGACCCATTGTCTTTGCCACTGGACCACAGTGACTTCTGAAATAATGTGATTGGAAGTCATATTCATCCTCTTCATTACCTCAATAAACAATTTGAGAATTGCAAAGAGTGGAATTGAACTCATTCCTGATTTGAACTTGAGTCCACCTGAAGTTCTGACCCATTGACTTTGCCACTGGACCACAGTGACTTCTGAAATGATATGATTGGAAGTTATATATATCCTTTTCATTACCTCAATAAACAATTTGAGAATTGCAAAGAGTGGAATTGAACTCACTCCTGATTTGAACTTGAGTCCACCTGAAGTTCTGACCCATTGTCTTTGCCACTGGACCACAGTGGCTTCTGAAATGATGTGGTTGGAAGTTATATCTATCCTTTTCATTACCTCAATAAACAATTTGAGAATTGCAAAGAGTGGAATTGAACTTATTCCTGATTTGAACTCGAGTCCACCTGAAGTTCTGACCCATTGACTTTGCCACTGGACCACAGTGACTTCTGAAATGATATGATTGGAAGTTATATCTATCCTTTTCATTACCTCAATAAACAATTTGAGAATTGCAAAGAGTGGAATTGAACTCAGTCCTGATTTGACCTTGAGTCCACCTGAAGTTCTGACCCATTGACTTTGCCACTGGACCACAGTGACTTCTGAAATGATATGATTGGAAGTTATATCTATCCTTTTCATTACCTCAATAAACAATTTGAGAATTGCAAAGAGTGGAATTGAACTCACTCCTGATTTGAACTTGAGTCCACCTGAAGTTCTGACCCATTGTCTTTGCCACTGGACCACAGTGACTTCTGAAATGATGTGATTGGAAGTTATATCTATCCTTTTCATTACCTCAATAAACAATTTGAGAATTGCAAAGAGTGGAATTGAACTCACTCCTGATTTGAACTTGTGTCCACCTTAAATTTTGACCCATTGTCTTTGCCACTGGACCACAGTGACTTCTGAAATAATGTGATTGGAAGTCATATTCATCCTCTTCATTACCTCAATAAACAATTTGAGAATTGCAAAGAGTGGAATTGAACTCATTCCTGATTTGAACTTGAGTCCACCTGAAGTTCTGACCCATTGACTTTGCCACTGGACCACAGTGACTTCTGAAATGATATGATTGGAAGTTATATCTATCCTTTTCATTACCTCAATAAACAATTTGAGAATTGCAAAGAGTGGAATTGAACTCTCTCCTGATTTGAACTTGTGTCCACCTTAAATTTTGACCCATTGTCTTTGCCACTGGACCACAGTGACTTCTGAAATAATGTGATTGGAAGTCATATTCATCCTCTTCATTACCTCAATAAACAATTTGAGAATTGCAAAGAGTGGAATTGAACTCATTCCTGATTTGAACTTGAGTCCACCTGAAGTTCTGACCCATTGACTTTGCCACTGGACCACAGTGACTTCTGAAATGATATGATTGGAAGTTATATCTATCCTTTTCATTACCTCAATAAACAATTTGAGAATTGCAAAGAGTGGAATTGAACTCACTCCTGATTTGAACTTGAGTCCACCTGAAGTTCTGACCCATTGTCTTTGCCACTGGACCACAGTGGCTTCTGAAATGATGTGGTTGGAAGTTATATCTATCCTTTTCATTACCTCAATAAACAATTTGAGAATTGCAAAGAGTGGAATTGAACTTATTCCTGATTTGAACTCAAGTCCACCTGAAGTTCTGACCCATTGACTTTGCCACTGGACCACAGTGACTTCTGAAATGATATGATTGGAAGTTATATCTATCCTTTTCATTACCTCAATAAACAATTTGAGAATTGCAAAGAGTGGAATTGAACTCAGTCCTGATTTGACCTTGAGTCCACCTGAAGTTCTGACCCATTGACTTTGCCACTGGACCACAGTGACTTCTGAAATGATGTGATTGGAAGTTATATCTATCCTTTTCATTACCTCAATAAACAATTTGAGAATTGCAAAGAGTGGAATCGAACTCACTCCTGATTTGAACTTGAGTCCACCTGAAGTTCTGACCCATTGTCTTTGCCACTGGACCACAGTGACTTCTGAAATGATGTGATTGGAAGTTATATCTATCCTTTTCATTACCTCAATAAACAATTTGAGAATTGCAAAGAGTGGAATTGAACTCATTCCTGATTTGAACTTGAGTCCACCTGAAGTTCTGACCCATTGTCTTTGCCACTGGACCACAGTGACTTCTGAAATGATATGATTGGAAGTTATATCTATCCTTTTCATTACCTCAATAAACAATTTGAGAATTGCAAAGAGTGGAATTGAACTCATTCCTGATTTGAACTTGAGTCCACCTGAAGTTCTGACCCATTGTCTTTGCCACTGGACCACAGTGACTTCTGAAATGATGTGATTGGAAGTTATATCTATCCTTTTCATTACCTCAATAAACAATTTGAGAATTGCAAAGAGTGGAATTGAACTCGAGTCCACCTGAAGTTCTGACCCATTGTCTTTGCCACTGGACCACAGTGACTTCTGAAAGTTTCAGTTTCTAATACATAAATCTCTCTCTCTCTCTCTCTCTCTCTCTCTCTCTACAGTACTGTACATATTCTCTCCATTTTATTAAATTTTTTTTTTTTCAGTACAAACCAATGCGTGTTACTTATACAAGCCTTAAACATACAAATGCACTTATATAAACCTTCAATATACTTATATCAGCCTTAAACATAAATTATAATACAAAATATAGCACTGAATCAACTTACGAACAAATTCAACTTATGAACAATCGCTCGGAACCAATTGCGTTCGTAAGTAGGGAAGCGTCTGTAATGACAAAGTGAAGTGTGGCCAATTTGTGGTGTAGAGGTTAACTCACCTGTCTCCTATGTGGGCAGGTGGGGTTCGAATCCCGGTCGGGAAACATTTTCCCTTAGTCGTTTCTATATATTTGTAGTCAAGACCTTCCAATAATGACAAGGTGAAGTGTGGCCAATTTGTGGTGTAGAGGTTAACTCACCTGTTTTCCATGTGGGCAGGTGGGCTTCGAATCCCGGTCGGGAAACAATTTCCCTTAGTTGTTTCTATATATTTGTAGTCAAGACCTTCCAATAATGACAAAGTGAATTGTGGCCAATTCGTGGTGTAGCGGTTAACTCACCTGTCTCCCATGTCGGCAGGTGGGGTTCGAATCCCGGTCGGGAAACATTTTCCCTTAGTCGTTTCTATACATTTGTAGTCAAGACCTTCCAATAATGACAAGGTGAAGTGTGGCCAATTTGTGGTGTAGAGGTTAACTCATCCGTCTGCCGTGTGGGCAGTTGGGGTTCGAATCCTGCTGTTGTTTGACTGATCACTACACTATGTAGTTCAGTAAATGGAGTATCCTTTTTTAATTAAAATAAAGACTTAGTCATTTTTTTCAGCAAAACAATTATTCTGGTCAGCCTTTGGCTGACCGGAGGACAGTTGGGGGGGGGGGGGGCTTCCTGGTGGCGTTCAGACACCATACAGTCGTGACGTGAACCCTCGCCTCCCACATGGCAGGCAGGTGACCTACCCACTACACCATGAGGCGGCCCGCCTATAGATGGTCATTTGGTTCTTTTATTTAAGGAAAGACTGAATGACTTAGTCTTTTTTAATGGCAAAATGGTTCATCGTCCACCGAGATTCGAACCCTGCCTGCCCACACGGCAGTCAGGTGAATGAACCTCTACACCATGAAGTGGCCACACTTTACTTTGTCATTATTGGAAAGTCTTGACTTCACAAGGTTGTTTCTATTTAAGGGAAAAATAATTCCCAACTGAGATTCGAACCACAACTGCCCACATGGCAGTCAGGTGAACAAACCTCTGCACCATGAAGTGGTCACACTTAACATTGTCATTTTTGGAAAGTCTTGACTACACACGGTTGTTTTTATTTAAGGGAAAAATGATTACCAACTGGGATTTGAACCCTGTCTGCCCACATGGTGGGCAGGTAACAGAACCACTACACCATGAAGTGGCCACACTTTACCTCAACATTATTGGAAAGTAGTGACTATATATATATATATATATATATATATATATATATATATATATATACATATATATACATATATATACACATATATATACATATATATACATATATATATATATATATATACATACATATATATACATATATATACATATATATATATATATATATATATATATATATATATATATATATATATATATATATATATATATATTATATAATCACACCTTACCTTGTCGTTTTTGGAAACCCTTGAGTACACACGGTTGCTTCTATTTAAGGAAAATGACACATGAAAAGAAGGAGGATGGATTTTGGTGAGCAAAATATGGCTATATTCCTAAATAATATTTCAGTTGTATGAGGTTATTATTGATGATTTTTTATGTGTCACAGCTGTAGCTGCAGTAGAGGTTTTATAGCCATCAAATAGTTTTTGAGGGTTGGATTGATTCCGACAGCTGAAGGCGTCGCTAGGAAATTCACGGACCGCCACTCCCTAACGCTAACCCTAACCCCTGCCCGTACAGTTAATTGAAACATAATTTTGAAGAAAACAACAGGCATTTTAAGAAGAAAAAAAGTCAAATAAAAATGGGAGTTGCAATTATAGAGTCATGTAAAATTGCAAAGTAAATTGCTAGTGACACATTTTCATTTTTGACCCATGTTAGTACGTGAATGGTGGCTGTCTGGACGAGCTCCTGGCCAAAAAAGATGTTCCTCTGTGCTGGAGAGAGAAGGTGGACCTGGCCTGTGATATAAGCAGAGGGATGATCTACCTGCATTACAAGAATATTTACCACAGGGATCTCAACTCAAAAGTAAGAAAATCTCATTTATGCTTCATTACAGGTATGATATTACATACAAAAAAATCACTTTTCTATCTTTTTAAATATATGAAAAAAAACATTAGTTCAACAACAATACCTAATATTCACCGGCCGATGGTTGTTTACATTTTCCAAATAAGGATCAAGTTGGTTGTATTTACATTTATAAAAACAACCAGTGCTCTAGAAATAATTTTCAACTCATTGGCTGACATTGATAGCAATGAATATTTAATCCATTTTGAATGGGACGGCCAGGCAGCTATCGATCGCCCTGTATGAGGAAGTCTTTAGTCTCATTTTTCTGAGGCTCTCCCCACCTGGAGTTGAATTATTTAGTGGGCAGGAAACTGACTGACACTTCACAGACTTGGTGATCGATAAAATGAAAGACAAATCTATTGGGATGGCACTAAAAAATGGATCACACATTCTCGGGAATACTGGATAGATGTTTCGATAGTATGGTAGTAATAATAGGGGTGATCCTACTTTGCGTTTTTTGATTATTGCAGCCATGTCTAGTCTACATTATCCACGAAAAACGAGGGATTACTGTACACTCAAATATCAGCACTCATTGAAGTATACTGTACATGTTTGAATGCCTATCAGAGTCTGCCCTCTCCTGGCCGAATGTCATAACATTGTTTCTCGGCAGAATTGTCTGATCCGCATCACGTCTCGAGGTCGAGAGGCCTTGGTGACAGACTTCGGTCTGGCAAGAGAGGTGGTGGAACTTCCAGTCAAAGACCTGGGAAGAAAACTCTCATTGGTGGGCTCTGCTTTTTGGATGGCCCCGGAAATGTTGCGAGGGGAGCCGTACGACCGCAAGGTATCAGATAAACTCTTAGATTCTAAATCTCTATTTGATCTTATTATTATTGGGGGATAATTTTTCCTCTCTTAGGTAGATGTTTTCTCCTTTGGAATCGTGCTTTGTGAAATCTTGGCTAGGGTCCCTGCTGACCCTGAGATACTACCCAGAACTCAGGTAGGTTTCATTTATCAGGGGTACTAATTGATTTTTGTTCAGACAAAAGGCAGAAAAACATACTCAAAGATTTTATGATTTTTTTTTTTTGGATTTACAGGTGTTGTTGATAGTATGTATAAAAATGTTAAAGTCAGACCCAATATATTCTGTTAATTTTTCATTTAGTCTTGCAATGGCTTCTTGTTGTGGTTGCCAATCAATGATAAAAGTTGAATCTGGGGAAATTGCTCAATTTTCAGAATCTTGTCAAATGCATATTGATATTTTAGGACTATGGGTTGGATAAGACAGCATTCAAGGAGATGGTGACCGACTGTCCTCAGCGTCTTTTGGAACTGGCAGCCAGCTGCTGTATGGTAAATATCTAAGAATGTGCCCATCTACATACATCGCCAATAAAATACATGGGGTCTCTAATTCATGCTATCAAAAAAGTTTCTCAGAAGTTTCCCCAGATAGCAGCTGTTTCTTTGTCTGTCAGGTGGAGTCCTTCAGACGTCCAGCATTCACGGAGCTGTTAGATGATTTAGGAGAATTTGCAGAGAGTTTGGAGCCACTGCCAAAAAACGAACTGGCCTTGACCTGACTTGTTGAGGGGAAGAAACAATGGAGGCACGGAAAACAGCATCAAGCTGATTGAGACATATTTCACCCAATACTGCTCAACTGAAGCGGCGCAAACATACATATTTGCTATTTTTTATGGGAGAAAAAAGGACTTGTCATGTACATTTTTTTGATGTACGCATTTATAATATTTGGTGTCATTCAAAGGTGAATACTGTACCCAGCACACCCTTTTCGTTCATTCGCTAATGACTAAGGGTTTGCCATGTAACCATACGGACAATCATGTCTGAAGATGCTGGTTCTTCCTTCAGCGATATTTTCTTTTTTAATTCAGGATAGGGTTGACGATTGAGTTGTTGGTTTTCGACTGAAATCAGGACAGCAAAGAGGACAGTTGTCAAAATATCCTCAGAAAACATCTCTTGAACCCAAATGCAGGACAACTTTTAAATCTGAAGATCGCACGTTTGACTTTGCAGACTTTTTGACTTGTCTTAGGAAAATGCACTGATTAATTGCTCATCTCAACAGTCAACATCATTCAGTGAAACATTCCCAAAAGTGTTCTCTATTTATTTGCATTCAAGTGTCACAAAGTCAAGTGAAAAATGCTTTTTTTCAGAATAACCTCAAACAGACAACAAAACATTTATACTTCACACTAATGACAACAAAAACGTGGTGGAAATTAACGCATTTTAGCGATTTGGGGATTACATAATTGTTTTGGACTTTTAAGGGCGGAATAAAGTACAGGGTGTTCTAAAATGTTTGACCACATTTCATAGGCCAATAATTTTGACATTTTTTGTTGGAATGACCTCAAATTGAGAAACATTTCAAGTTTTTGTTTATAACGTTTATGATTCACTTTTAGCGATACAAAAAAAAAATCAAAGTGTTTAAAAAGTGTCCCAAACAAATTTAAAAATGAGAAATATATCTTGAATAATTTCATACAATAAAATTGTAATGGTTTTAAATTCTTTAGCAGTTATATCATATCATGATACTGTATATATTGTCTATTTCAGTCATTTTTTTAATTGTCTGTTTAGTAATATTTTTATAGTATTAGGTCTTTTGTTCAGATTGGTACAAATAAAAGCTTCTACTTAACAGACTGAAGTGCATGTGTCTTTAAAGACGTGGCTCTGCGAGTTCTTATTAACATAATCCATCGCTCCTCAAGGATCATTAAAAATAAATTAGGCACTATAAGGGCTCTTGCTGTGAGGTAACCTATTTAAGAAATAATTTGTTTGATTATCATAGTAAGGTAATGGCATTGCAGCTGGACCAAAGTTACAAAAGTGCATTGCTACGACACATTTGACTAAAAAGATGGGTGACATAAATTAAAGCTAAACGAGCAAATAGCCCTACAAGCCACCCAAAACCAAAGTTAACGAGGTAGTGTGCTAATTGAGTCCATCTCCTTGTGACGAGGTGTGATCTGAGTGAGAATAAGAGTCTGAAATTGAGTTTTGCATGTCATGATTAGACACAGTTAATGTATTTTTGATGACTCTTTTGTTTCAGACCATTAACTTCACTGTAATCACGGAATGGGAGACAGCTACTCTTTCTAAGTTCTGTTGTTTGCTAACAAAATGAGGTAAAAGACTAAGTTCCACAGGAATAAGGACATGATGTCAACAGTATTTAAAATAAATAGCACATTTAATGTACTTAAAGACATTCCAAACGCTACAAAGTGTTGTTTTTGGATGAATATTTCATAGTATTTTTAGTGTATAAAAATAACCTGTCTTTACATGAGTGATCTTATAAAAATGACGGTGAAAAATCCATTGATAAAAAGTCAGGGGGAAAAAAGAAAATAAGCACTATATTTAATTACTTTCAAGTAATCTCCTTTGCGTTGGATGTCTACAACAGACCCTAGCAAATGCATACACAGTGTGAAAGGTGACATTGTGTCTTTGACATTTGTTTTTGTCTATTTCACTCTCCTCTACAACAATCAGGTTCATCCAATGTCAATCTCATGACCTCCAGAACATGGGCATTAGTTCGCCCTTAGGGGGACGAATCTGTCGTTCTCGCAGCACTTTCTGCGTGGACACAAAGTATCACATTTACTCTTTCTTCAATGGCAAACTTTATGGTATGGCGACATATCAGAATGAGTTGTACACAGTCACTTCTTGTTGCCAATTTTTTTAAATTATTTTTTTCTTCTCGTTTTGAATTATACTAAACAAATCTCTTTAGTGCGAGCCGTACACGAGGAGATACATTGGAGCATTGCGTCTCTTACCTCTAGGAATACTCTGAGTCTGGAGACAGAGCCCATCTGATCACTGCTGGTCACCGCTTCAATTCTTGTAACAGACACATACACTCATGTCATCATATAACATTTACAATGCAGCTGATGATAAACTCAACAACCAACTTGTGTGAGTGAGAGTACCTGGGTAAGTATTGCTCTTTTAGAAGCAAAAAGATTTTCCAAAACTGGCCCTGGTAGCTTTTTAACAAAGCATGACCGCAAACCTGAAGGAATCAAGTGTGTGAGTACAAGAAGTGGAAGTCCAAAGTACAGATCTCAGCTTTGCTTTTCATCGTTGCACACTTAATCGGTCGGACTCACCTCAAGAAAGTCCAACAGTAGCGTTGCAGTAATGTCTGCAATAGGCTCCATGTTAAGCATCTGAGCCAACCACCTCCAACCATTACTCAGACCGTGAGCAGGCAACTGAAACATGAGGAATATTAATGTTATGCTATGTCTGCATCCGCCTAAATCAAGGGTGTCAGACTCGGGTTGGTTCGCGGGCCGCTTTACCGTCAACTTGATTTCACGTGGGCCGGACCATTTTAGATATAATATATAGATATATTTTTTATAAAAGGATTAAAATAACTGGATTAAAAGCCCTGAATATTCAGTTTTTTTATAGATCTAACACAATGTTTATTTTAACTTTTTTTAAATATATTTTTAGATTTTACAAAATGATTTTTGAACTAAAAACAGAAAAAATGGATTAAAAAAATACAATTATTGATTTAAAAGGGGGGGAAAAATCAGGAAATTTGATATACATCTATACTCTTCATTTTAATTTGATCCTAAAACAGAAAGTCGGCACTCATGATTTACTTTCCCGGGCCACATAAATCGATGCGGTGGGCCAAATTTGGCCCCCGGGCCGCCACTTTGACACATGTGGCCTAGATAAAATAGACGCAAGCAACTTTAAACGGAAACAAATAAAAAAATAAAAAAAGAACACCTGATATCAATGCAATTGTAATCTATGTATTGTTAGTGCAAAGACATGTTTGACAAATAGACAAGTTCCTACCCCTTGTTTGGAGTCGAAAGGCCACCTCTGTTGGATGATGGCAGCGTAGAGGCGGATCATGCCGGACATCCTTTTCAGGAAACAGTCTTGGTCTTCTACCCCAGCGTCGGTAACACGGTAGCCAAGAGTTCTGTTGAGTGAACACATCTCGTCGTCTGCTACTATGTGTCCTGCTGACTGCGCTCATATTCTATCTATTGCCCATGTCAGCAAAAGGAATGTTTTATGGCAGACCTACCTCTGGTATTCCTCCACAGATGTGCCATGCTTCATTTGAGGATAATGAGGGACCGCGTAAGGACAATTTTTGTGCAGGTGGCCCAGGAGGAGTTTACCCAATCGGGGGTGAAGTTGCCAGATACCCGAGGCCGCCATGCCAATGGGGAAGGCCGACTCATGATGTGAAGATACCGCTTCCTCACCTTGTTTCTACAAGAAGTCAAATCCTAAAGTGAGATCTTCTCACTGTCACAGGTTTCCTAACAGACTAGTCAGCTGACCTAACACTTACCACAAACCTCTCGGCCACTTTGTAATACACAAAATCCGAGCCTTGTGGATGATGGGAGGAGCAAATAGATTTCCCCCCTGACACTACCGCCCCTCCGGACAGCAGCTTGTCGAGCTGTTCAAAGATTTCTCGAAGCTGAATTCCCGAATTGGTGGAGATTTGATTGATGGGTATGATGGCTGCTTTCTGGAGCTCCAACCTCAGTCTCTTTGCCTATGTAAACAGAAATGTCAATATCATGGCTTTTTTAGACAGCGTAAAATAAATTCCTCCAACTAACCTGGGCGTCTTTTGACGATTTGAGTTCTTCAACGGACTGAGCACACTGGGAGAGATGCTCCTGCAACTCCCTGTACAATTTTAATGTGGTCTCATCTGCATTGTTTTGCAGACCTGTCAATGGACAAATACATGTGTCAAACATTCTGCTCAGGGTTGACAGCGAAATTCAGCGAATTTTCGGGTTGAGTGAGAGCACTGTGGTTTTATAATCACAAAAATTAGTCAGTATGATCTTTAAGGTTCACTTTAGTATTTTTCCTTACACAGCTGTGTGGTGTTGTTTCTCACCTTGCTTTTGTGCTCGCTCTTTGGCTAGCTGCTCCGCCTTCTTTTGTGATTCCTGTTGCGTCTTCAACTCTGCCTGTTTTCTATTGGACTCTTCCAACTCTTTTTTCTTCTCTTCCTCCTGAGCTTTGGCTATCTCTTCTTGCATCAAGCGGATCTGATTCCTCATTTCATGTAGGGCCCGCTCCGCCACATTCATGTCTTCCGTGCTGGGATACTGTCCCTGTGCCAATAAATATTTGTTTAGCTTGTTAGAACATGGGTCGAAAAACCCACTTATTTATGTTTTGTGTAGAAAACAAAAGAAGGCATATTAAGCCTGTTTTTTTCGGGTTAAAATCTGAAAAGGACACTAACATCTGCTGTCTTTCGAACAACCTCTGACACTTGGGAACACAGTTGGTTCCCACGTGTACTGTAGTTGCCAATAGTTGCTGATGGAGCCTGGTTTGAGGGCTCCAGTAGCTGGTTGAGCTGCAGGATCTCCTCCTGAATAGAGTTGAGGTTCCGTAGCCTCTCTTTGCCTTCAACCAGCCGCTGTCGCTCCATCTCCGCTTCCCTGAGACGCTGTTGCTCCACCTCCCTCAGACGGAGATTCTGAATCTGAGGTGAGGACGACAAACCGTCAGGTGGGAATCATACAGATTTATTCTCTGGGTTTAACGTCAAACTGTGAGAATACCTTTAATCTGTGGCGCTGTTCTTCTTTCAGCTTCTCTTGACGTCCAATGCTCTCTTTGGTTCTACAGTTGAGGAATTTAAGGAAGATATGAAAAAAGCTCAACATGCACACATGACCGTTTATCAAGTACTCTTACTCTCTGTCCATCATATCCCGCATGCTTTGGCACTCTTGTCTTTGCTTCAGCTCCATGAACTCCTCGAAGCGATTTAGCTGTTCGGACTCTGTGCTCGCCACCGCCATCACCAGCTTTTCTTGCCGCTCCTGACGGTCTTCGAATGCCGTCTGCGTCACACAAGAATAACACCCAAAACAAGGACTGCATCAGAATAATATCTTGCAAATAAATTTTTGAGGGGGAAAAACATGGACGGCTTCAGACCTTTGCCTTTTGACATGTCTCTTCTTCAAACATGATAATACGTCCCGCCATCGCCATGGCTTCGGGGGAAAGCAGGGAAAATGTCGGCGAGGGCAGGGGACTGCAGATTTCATCATCAACATTTTCTGGGTCCTGGTCATTTACAACATGGGTTTGATGTACAGAAAGTATGGAGACAAGAACAAGTAGTAATAGTCTTTTTTTTCAATTAAACTTGGCATGCTGCTTGACTTACAGAAGAATCTTAGAAGATAAATAATACAACATTACTTTGGAGGGAATAAATAAACTTAAAAAAAGTAAAACATTGTCAAAGAATATGATTCTATAATGACTTCATTTCCAAGCTTTTTTGTGTCTTCTGAGAGGGGACTTGCCTGTTCCTGCTCCAGTTTCAATGGTGGTGTTTCATTAGTTGTGTTGTTCTGAGCACATTTCAATCCAGTAGGGGAAGCAGAGACAGTGAGACCAGGACTGGACTGACCCGATCCAAAACCCAAACCAACCCCATTTGGTGTTATTTTGGAGTTGAGTTGTTCCAATATGACTCCGGACTGTGATGACAAGCTCAACGTGTCTTGATAACCTGCCAAAATGTCCTACGGAATACAAAATCTCTTACAAAAGACACAAACCCAGAAACTGTCAACCGGTAACAATATAAACCTGTAATCCCCGGATACAGATATGATGATCATTATAGGAAAAACAGTTGATCAAAGCGAAGCTAAAAATAAAGAAAAAACAACACACTTACTTCACCTCTCTCAGACCAGTATGGGTCGTATGTGATCCTTGCCTTTGGCGAGTTTTTTAGAAACTCTAATGTTTCCCAACGCAGACTGTCACTGGGCATTTTGAGAGAAAGTAATTCAAATAACGTTAGAAAGATTGTAAACAGAGCAATTTTTATTTTAAGCCTTTAATCTTCTTCGAGGGTTTTGTTTGTCTTCTTCGTATGATTCATTAGTATAGTGGTGCTCAAACCAGCGTTTAAATGTTCTACCGCCACCTGCTGGGAAGGAGTATGTATAGGTAGAAAGACAAAAGAGGCTGTTGATTAGTTATTTGTTTACTTCTTGCGTGTATTGTGTAGTGTTTCTTTAGTGTAATTTAAAAATAATTATTTTAAGCCGTTGTAAACGTTTTTATTCTCTCAAATACAAACCAAATTGGCACACATGCATTTTACCCTAAGGGAGACTCAATTTCATGACACGTGGGATCCAAAACACATTCCAACGTATATCAATATTACTATAAAGATACATTCCCATATTTTACCCATGCTCTTTTCTAGATATGTGCTGCATCAAACTTTAACAGGCAAAGCAAACAATACTCTTGATGCTTTAACAAAGTATATGTCCTGTCCTGTCCTGTTAGTGAAATAGTGCATGAAGGTCAGTTGTGGTTCAAGCCTTTTTTGGATCAATAATTATATGTAAAGTGATGGGCTGTCAGAAGATGACCTCATGGTCCCTAGCTAAGTGAACTGTCAGATGTTGGCTTGGATGGATTGCTTGTGTTGAGGGTGACACTATTTTTAACCAGGCACTTCAGTTGATTGGTGCTTCAATATTGATTGGTCATTTGAAAAACAATTCTTCTGTACCTCAAAGAAACATTTCTGGTTATGTCACTATTTCATGTGTCAATGACAAAACATTCAAGGCCACAGAGTAAAATTTCCCCTTCTTAGTTTCTTAAATACATAGCCGCTCGCATGTCACATAGACTTTATACATAAAGGCATTAAAGTGTCAAGGCCCTCCTAAAATGACAGTATATTTGTTTGAGCCTCTGCAAATGACAGACCCATAAAGTTCTGGAGTAAGAGAATACCAAAGTCATTATGGATGTGCAGAGATGTATTGAGTGCAAAATATCATTTGGTAAAGCAGATGGAGAACGGGCACATTTAGGAGTGATTTGGGCCAATCATGAGGTCCCATTGTAAATTTTATATTCAACCCCAATCCCCTACAAGACCTACTTAACAATAGCGTCATCAGTATTCTATGAAAGCGTTCAGCTTGTATGCGAGCTCTTTTATGTAAATGAACAGCATCTAGAATTTTGGCCAATGCAAAGTGTGGGAAGGTGTTGCAATCAAAGCAAATAATGATTCATGTCATACAGAAGAATATTGTACATTTTAGTTTTGCCCATGTGAATAAAATCATTTAAGTTATGAAGATTTTATTTGTATATCAGTTATCGTTTTACAAAAGTTGTATTAAGGGAAGGTATTTAAATTGAATGGGTTGTTTTCTCGAGGAAATAAGTTTGTCTAAATAAGTGTGACTGCTCAAATTCATCGACCCACATGATTTCACCTTGTGAGCGAGCAAAGAAAAACAAAAAACCTTTTGAATCAACTCAAGCTTCAGGCTACTAGACGAATAATTAATTGTTGTTATTGGAAAATACAGGTTGAAATGGAAGAACTCGTGGCTAGCAATAACCATTAGGTGAGTTGTGCACATCCTACAGAGCTGGAGGAATTGTACAGATTCATTATTGCTGTAATGTGAAAGGTCATAGTCTATTTGCGCTACTTAAAATCATGTGACATATCTCATTCTTATTATATGGCCAGTAAGGGTTTGGTCAAAATCATCTCTGAAGGAGAGATGATGAAAATTGAGACATTTCCAGCATCTTAATCTGATTTATGACTACTAGCTGCAAGAGAAATGCAATTTAAAAAAGATTTGCCTGGAAGAAACATTGTTTATATTGATCTATACAGAAATATTGTTATTCATATTGTGGTGATATTGTTACCAGATTTAAATGTGAAAAGAATGAGCCAATATCAACTATCTGTTCAACGTTGTAAGCCATATCTTAATTTTACATGACATTTTATGAAGCGAGTCATAATCCTAAAATTACATTAATTGGAAATGATTATATAGACATCAAGTACTTTTTGCAGCTATATTTTAAATACTAGTTTGTTGGCAGTAAACAGCTGATGATCATATTGAAGTCAAACAAAGGTCGATATTAATGATGGTTGTGTTGAACTGCGTTAATGATGCTGTGACGCCAGATGAAAGGAGGAGGATGAAGCTCGTCTAGAAAGCAATTATGACCTTGGTAAAACTGCTGTAGTCAGGAATATTTTTGAGCGCAGTGTTTAAAAAATAAGAATTTGAGACAAATCAACACTTCTCAAAAATGCCTTGAGGCAAACTTGATCTGCATTGTAGCATCATTTGCTCCTCGTCTCAGTGGTTGATCATTTGCTGCACAACAATATCAGATGACTAAGAAAAATAAGACCCAGGAGTGTTTTTTTTGGGTAATTAGACTTTAAATGTGTGTTCATCTACAAAAGAAAAACTGTTCCATTTCCAGTTAAACATTGGGAGCCCTGACATCTGGCTAATATAACATAACATTAATTTTTCTAGCTCTCATTTCTAAGGTAAAAGGGAATAAAGAAACTCTGCAATATTTTCTACCCAAAAATTATTGGGGTCTACGTAATACTACACCATGATTTTGAAAGTAAATGTTCTCACTTTTTGGATTTTACCTTCAAGACAAAAATATACAACATTCAAGCGCATAAGGATAAGTTTCAAATTAATGCTGTTTCATTCTTTTCATTTTATTATTTTTATTTAAACCATTAGTATTTAAATTCTCAGTGCATTGTAGCCACTGAATATTGACATACTAGACATAAGGTGATGAATATAATAAATATATTTTTAGAACCCTTTAAGTCATTACTCGTTAATAGCACATATTTTACCTAATGTAACATTGAAATATGTAGCTGTCATTGGGAGAATTTTCCAGATTAAAAAAATTATACTGTTTGTTAAACCATTATCACTGCATAATCACAGAGCAAGACATTTGCAACACTTCATGTTGCTCAAAAATGTGTGAAAACAGCATACCATAATTTTCACTTTTCTCTCTTTTTGTGCATTAGTCTTATCACTTCATAGACAAGATAATACAACAAACTTTTTTGAATGTAAGTTTAATGACCAGAAGTTTAAAAACAAAACAATTATTTCTTTCACATGGAGTCACCAGAAATACATTTCTCAATGCATTATTGCTTTGCTACTAGTTCAGATACAATATATAGACGCCCTAATCACAATAGGAATCTGAATATTAAATTGAACTACCAATATTCTGCAAACGATTCACAATACGGTGTACCTATACCTACCTATTGTGTCCCCACACCTTTTAATAAAAAAGGGTGCCTTAACCTACAGATTTTTCAATATAAGTAACATCAATCTCCTATACCCTTAGTAATATCCCAACCAAAGTATTTGTTTATTTTAATGTAAGCATAATATGATAAAAGTGTTTAAAGGTCAGTCTCTAGATTGCTCTCTTGGAGTGAAGCCAAATTGATTTACATTTTCATCTACTACTGTGTCCTCAGTGTCACTTGACATTGAAATCTGCAGTATTGTGCATACGGTTTATGACACTTTGCTTGTCTACTGGAGAAAAGATCACTTTAGCAGGAGGCCAGTAAACATTACATTTTGTACACAAATCAGCTAAAATGTTCTTGCGGACATTTTTGACTCACTAAAAAAACCTGCAATGACATTCAAGTACAGTTGTCACAATTGAGATTTTTTTGGAAAACAAGTGAACAATAACAACTTGTGAGTTTGATCTTGTGCATCACTTGAAAAACACAACTGGCTATTTAAAGAATCACTCGTGGACAGTATAGATGCTTTTTGAGGAAAATAAAAATACTTTTTGTGCTGTGGACACTTACACACTTTGTGGGAACTCAATCCTATGTTTGGATTTATTTGCCATTTAAGAAAAATTAGAAAGATCCCAAAGACTCGACACTCATACACGAATCAAATACTAAACAAAAGATGCAAGGTCACCAACTATATCAGACATAAAGAAGGTGAATGAGGACAGAGTAATTGCGTATTTTCAAAGCATCTCTGCAAGGAAAGATGATGCAACATACTATAGATGACCTCAGTTGACACAGCACCAAGTCTGATAATACCAGTTTTGCTACACATCAATGCACTTTTTCCTTACTGTACTGTATTTTTCTCAATAAATAAATCAATTATGTTTAATCCTGAAATAGCACTTTAACAACTATTTGAGCTGTACACAAGGCTTTGCCGGGTAAAACAGATTCAATTGAATATGTACAGTACACAGTAAATAAAGTACGATCATAATTGGCTACAAGCCTAAGTGCAACCAGATGGTTTCTCCAAAAAAGTGCTACTTTGAGCTTGTCTGAATGAATAATCTTAATGAATTGTGTCGGCTTGATAAACCATCAACTGTCTTCCATGTAAATTGTGTAATATGAATGATGCCTGACTATACTTATTTGCTTTAGAATAAATAAATGAACCTCCTCCCTTAATAGCACAAGCTGATGCCTCCCCTTAATAATGGGAATACAAATCACCGAGGTAATTTAACTTTAACGCTGACTTCATATAATTGCTCGCAATACGTTGTAAATAACAAGGAAGATAGTCTTCATTTTGAGACTATCACAAATGTAAAAATAATAATAAAACACTGAAAAACCTGTTCTACACCAGAACAGTTCAAAGTATCAGTGTGATGTTCTACTAATATTAAGTTGCTTATGAGCTGTGTTGCAGAGTAGTTAAACACACATTAATGACAATTCCAGTAAAATTGGGCTTGTGCTGTTGCAGCGAGTGAATACTAGATTTGTGTAATGCTACACAAAATACAGGGCTACAGCTGTCTGTGGTCCAAAAGTATTGCAAACACATGACCAAACCAGAGAGGAGTAACATCCTGCTGTATGAATGCCTTCAATCACAACCCAATGTTGCGATAAGAACAGTGAATTTACAGCAATTCTTAATATCAAACACTGGCTTTATCCTGAGTTAATACAACAGTCAGTTCTACTAAAAGACAAACGCAAAGATATTCAAGTGAAAAAGAAAACTGTTAAATAGACCTCTAATTTGTTAATAAGACTACATATTATATTATTTGGAATTCTCGCCGAAAGATCCTCAAAGTCTCGAGAGCTCCAAAGAAAGAAACAAACTTCCTCCTGAAAAGGGGAAGATGAACCAATACGTTCACCTTCTGGAACAAGGAGCCTGAAGTTGACCTTTTCTTACACTCAGAAAGCTAACTGCAGTTATCATTTAGAATAAAGATGAAAAGTCCTTTTCCTCCATCCTTTTTCTTGTCTGCGCCGACCTAGTTTCTCTGAGTGATTAGCAGCAAGGTAACATTTCTAGAGGTGAGATGGTACACCGGTACAGCCATATCTACTCAGCCACTTTCACTTCAGGAGAGAGCATTGTATACCAGGCGAGCTGGTGCCACTCCACGACTCTACCTGCGCGCTACTCCGGGGGCTTTTTCATAGCCTCCCTCACAGCACATAGGCTCAGGTATGAGATAATTGGCCTTCAAGCCAGAAAATTGAACTTGAACATCACAGCATGTCATCGTAGTCCAGCATTTTGGAGTGCTGACGGCTTTTCCACAGACGAAACAAGCGGAAGTTAAAGTATGTCTCAATCATTTCTTTACCTGGAGAGAAAGATAATAAAATATAATATAGTACTACATCACTATTGATGTTGTGCTTGCAAATTGGGATGCAAATATGAACTGATGACAGTATCATGCAGCTGACTACAATCCGGTCAATGATCATTTCCTTAAACAGACCTGGCTTGAGAAAACACAAATGGGTCTATTGGGAAATAAATTAGAATAGCATGAAGACCTGGGAGGAAAATGACGGATGAGAGATGCAATACAATTCACAACGATGTGAGCTCACTTTACTTGATGCGATTTATAGTGAAAAGGTTTGCTGACAGGGACGAATGTCATTGATTAACATACCCAGCTTGTTTATTTTAAATGTGTTTGCTGTGGCATAGGAATATTTTTGTCGTAAAGATAGAATGATTGATGGTGGATCTCAGGATTGGGAGCAAAATATGAAAAATGGATGAATGCGTACAGTTTATAAACTAGTAGTTTGGGGGAGTAAAGTGATCTCACCCTGTGCAGACAGCTCTAGTGGGGATTTGAATTCAACAGAGGAAGGTCTCATCAGTCTCTTCAAAGTCTGAATCAACTGCAAGAAAAGGGAACAGACAGAAGAAGAATTACATTTTAGACAAAAAAAAAAACATACAAATGAAATGGAATGCAATTTGAAACATACCATCTAAACCATTTAAGGATGACGGATCTCAAAATTTTAATACGCCAAAGGATAAACACAATTTTTCCTTGTTTCTATCCTAAACTGTCTCCTTCTTGGAAGATGAATATATTGGAAATATCAAAGCATGTCCTAACATTTTGGGAAGCCTGACATTTATTTCCCTACCTTGAATAACCAAACATTTTCTTGTATATTTATCATGTAACATCCTGCAAAATCATTGAGAATTTGCTATCACAGTTGCATTAATTTACAAATTGAGATTGGTTTGTATGCAGAAAATACAGCTTTACACTTGCACTCATACTATGCAAATTTTTGCCCAACATCTGTAAGTGGAGAGGATGAAACAACATTTGATTGTGTGGGCACGTGCTTATGTGATGTGTGTGAGCATATTGCAAGCGTGCATTTGACTCTGTGGGGGTGGAAGCACAGGTTCTGAACGAGGTAGGTCTGTAAGCAAATGTGGTAGCACGCAATAACAACAAAGGTCAGTAAGTCCTTATGTGAAGTGAGTGGGCGTGAAGGAGTTTATTTTGCTGTCATGCAATACTGTGTTCTATGTTTGTGTGAAAGAGAGTCTTCCTCTTTTTCGTTGTCCTCCCCTGCGTGTGCTGGGCGGCAGCCTAACAGCGGGATAAGAGCAGTTACCAGGAAGCCAAGGTGCTAAAAAGGTCACCATTTACATCAGTGCACTTCCTCAGTGTTTTCAACAAGGTGTACGAATACATTTTGACTACATTCGTCTAGTGTGTCAGCCGCTTTTCGCCCAAAACCAGGTGGGATACACTGCGGCACCCTGTGACCCCAACAATGTGGTTAAAATGAAATGAAATAAAATAAGTTTTGACTGAAAAACTAATACATGGTTTACTTTTGTGGACCTCCCAAATTAATGTAGTTTGAAACCTCTGCTTTAAGGAAATACCGATGGTTAATTATTCTATTTAGACCGCCTCTTAAAAAGCTGAAAGCAACGGCCTGTCAACTGATATTCTTCACACTGCTGTTCACACCATAAGGCAGCATTTAGCATGTGCATCATGTGTACATACTCACAGTTACACTGACTGACTAAGGATGCTCTGTATGCATGCACACATGGCAGATATTTTAGGTGTGTGGTGTTTTTCTTGAGGTAAATAAATTGCATGTAGGAGTTCTATGATTGCGAGTCTTGAAGACACAATTCCAAGGCTGACTACCTTTTCTCCATTTGCACTCCCAAGCACATAGCAGCCCATAATGTGGATAAGGTTAGGCTCAGGGTTCAGTTTACTCATCAGTCTGCCCAGCTGCCGCCAGAACCTGAGTAGAGGAGAGAGGTTATGAAACTAACAACAATGGGGTTGAAAGTAGATGGGGAAATTGTTGGGTATTTTAAAAGTGTTCGAGATTGTAAATGATTTCAATGAACAAAGGCACTTCCAAAAGGGAGTGTGTTTAAAGGGGACGTTGTCATGAAATGATCATATGAGATTTTTATTTAGCCTTACAGATTCAATTCATATTTCGATCTAGAAATGGTAAAAACATCCCAAAAAACATACTGGATCATATCTTCTTCCTTTTCCACTTTGGCAAAAGTGGCCACTTTATTCTTCAATAGATACAGATGGCCTGGTCCTCCCTATGGAAAGATAAACGTCCAAGTTTATGCCATAGAGACAGCTTAAAATGATTATTTTTAATGCAACCCAAAAGTAGAATACAACAAATACTTTGTTTTGGCACCATCCACAACTTTTGACAAGGACAAAATATACTACATTAAACTTGCTAGAATACCTTCTGGTACTGAGGTGCTAAATATGTTATTTTATATCATATTATATCTTAAGCTTATATGTTATATGAAATGTAACAACCACAACAAACACAATATGGCTGAATTACTGCCAATTATAAACTCACCTGGCAGAAAATAAGCATGTTCCAAATTTTACAGCCTTTTCTGTAGGCGGTCAGCTTCTTCTTGATCTCCTCTGAGAGAAAAAGTGGGGGGGGGGGGGGGGGGGGGGGTTGGGGAGAAAGAGAGAGAGAGGGGTGTCACTTTTCACCACTTGAATGATGAAACACATACGTAGTCTGTCCCTTGACAGTTTCATACAATGAATCATCGCTGCGTCTCAAACACTGCAAATGTGCCACCTTATCTTGTTCAACTTTGTACATGTCATACTCACCAAGGATTTCGTCAAATGTAGCATGTTCATGATCCTGGTAAAAAGGGGAGTCATATACAGTTTTTAAAGTCAAATGAGCAGAAAAATACAAGTCATGAATTCATTTATTTCTTCTACTCACATAAAGGATCGGGATGATGGATGGGTCATCTCTACGAATTATGTTAGGGACATATTCAGCTTTTGGCACCTTGGAAGATATGAGCTGTGGGAGGCAAAAATAAATAAATAAATTAAATAAAATGTAGAGACCAAGAGAAAGTGAGAAATCATTAGTCCTGCCTGCATTTTACAAAGAAAATGACATATACTGTAGAATATTAATTAATTAATTTTCTGAACTGCTTATCCTCACAAGGGTCGCGGGGGTGTCGGTTCCCATCCCAGCCAACTACTGTAGAATATGAACCCTATATTAAATGAAAAGTAAATTATGATCCTTACAATAATTTTAGGTGGGATGAAGTCATCTCCTTCGCAGGCTACTCTCTCCATCTCTTTTTCATCTCCCCAGTCAGCATCCTCGTCCAACCCTTCATTGAGGGTGCCTGATGAGGTCTGGATATCGCCACCTGGCTCACAGGCACAAACAAACACGTGTGTGAACAAAGGTTGAGATGAAAGGATAACACAGACAGGATTAAAGAGTATGTGCATCATTTTCCAGTGCTGCTACACCTGAAATTTGATTCTGGGAAGAATGGGGTTTACAAAAACCTCTTTAATAACCTCAGACAGATGTAAAGATCTGCAATTCAAATTAAACACGTGCAATGAAAATTGCAAAACATTTTATTTTCACGCAAGCAGCAAGTGCCAACTGAAAAAAAATGTATACTAGGGATGTAATAAATCGAAATCACATCGTTTGATATCATCACCGTATCAACGATATTGTAGAAAAGCTCACAAAATCCGCATCAAGTTTTAAAGTAGGGAGGCACATGTCATGACAGTCAGGTTTTGTTCATTGGGCAGCATTTTAAATAAACTATTAATTATGTAAAGCACATTAGACCCCTTGTGCATCAATGCTCCATTTAAACAAAGCAGCCTTGCCCATTTTTTAAGTGTAAGCTGGCTTTATCTTGCAGGATTTGTGTAAGCACATTTTCATCGTCCTTGTGAAATATTTAAATATATTCTTCTGGTGTGAGCATGTAGCAAACAATAACCGTTGTTTTTGCCTGCCTATGGGGGGGTGTGATGGAGAGGGTGCTGACTCACCATCTCTGGAGTCATGCAGTGAGTCAGGCTTGACAGGGGTGGGGTCACTCCACGAACGGTTAAAACTCTTGGCCCGGCGCTCAGCATAGGCTGATAATGACAAGGAGAAAACAGTTATTCACACGTAATTTCACACTCTTCAGAGCATTAGGAGCTCAGATCATCAGTCTAGGAAAGTTAATGTTTTTGGCTAACATTATATGGTAATTTATTTTGTTGCGTATTGATGAAAGATTTACTTTTATGGAGTATGACATTGGTAAGTTAATGCAAAGAACATTACCGGTCAAAAAGGTAATATACTTTTGTCCTTTGTCCCAGCAGTGATTTAATATTGAGCTCTAGTGCTGCCAAAATACTGTAAGAGAAATCACGGCACGGTCATTGCAGTGTTTACATTGTGAATGCAGCAGCAGATATTGTACCTTTGAAGAGCATTAATATATTTTTTGTTCTTTTGTTTTATCTAAATTCATGAATATTTTAACCCTGACAGGAAATGCAATACAGGATAGTCCATTGTCAAATATCTGCACCACTTAGTCATTTGAGCTCATAGAAAACATTCAAATTCAAAATCCAAAGACAGATTTAAAATAAAGATTTCTGAACGGTAGCTGTTTATCAATCCACCACAATTAATTCAATGATTTGGGGGAAAAAAACATTGGTCCTCGAAGAAAGCATTACTGTAATAACAGGAGTATTTTTAGTATCTCTTTTTCAGAGACCTGTTAATTACTACCAGAAATGTGTTATTTGCAGTTGGGCTTGGTTCCTATAGCCCACGATTAACAAGTTCCGCTTTGTGTGGTTCTGGATGTCATGTATAATACATCATAATCATTCTGCAAGAAGTAATTGTCAAACGGAGTGGGAAAGACACAGATTTACTTACTCTGAACTTTGATTTTCCGGCTGCCCACCATCCGAAGGTGTTTGCGAAAGTTTCTATCATGGAAACAGAAAACAAGGAAATACTGTATATTAGCAACTTGCAGCATGAACAATGGCACAGATGTACTGTAAACACTTTTATAAAAAAATACAGTTGAGTGCACAGGTAATGATCAGGCATTATGATGTAGCTGCTTATATGTCCACAAAAAATGAGGGCCTATGTTGTAAATGAAGAAATTTAGCTTAAGACACAGTGCAATAAAAGACCACACAACTACACAATCAAAACACTTACAGGGCCTGTTTTGATGACCACACAATGGCCTGAATTTGGTGAAAAGTTAAGATTTAGGAGAGGTCTACTCAAGCCCATTCCCAAATGTATATATACAAGACATGGTAAGAGTGAAGATGTTTGTTCATAATGTACAGTCAAATGATGGGGCTAAATATACGGCATGTTTGTTCAATGTCAGGTGTTTTCAAAAAATAAGTTTTAGAAAGTGAATCACTTTCCATAATCAATTCTTAAGGACTTTTTTTATATATGTTAATCCATAATGTTCCGTCAAACATGTCAAATCACTTCACTTCACTATTTTTTTTCTCCAAAAGTAATCTTTCAAACAAGCAAAAAAAAATTGACCAAAGGGCCTCCCTTACGAGGTTTGTAAAAGGAACAATGTAGAGCCTGAAAGTGCTTTATTATTCATCATGACCGCAAGTGTAAGTCCTAGTATTTGTTGATTCTTGGGCAGACAAGCTCTTTGATTAAATAGTCAAAGGCACTCTAGTGCTGGTTGCGGGAGTCTCGGCCTAAAATAGCGGGATGACTCAGAGAAGAGGAGGTTTGATCCGTCATCAGTCAGTTTATAAACAGAGTGACACGATTTTAAAAAATAAATCCACAACCACACACCAAATCAAATGTAAGCCAAAGCGAGTGCAACATATCGGCCCAAACCTTCACCGTGGCCGTGGAAAAGAAAATATAAAACTTGCATATTCACACTGACTGAGAGGCACCTTTCTTTTAGAAGCACAGTATATTTTCAAGTCTCAACAGGTAGTCTTTTTCGTGTCTCTGGTGTGAACCACTTTAAAGGCAACTCCTTGACATAGACACAGTCACTCACAGACAGACAGCGACAACCAAGATACTGAGTCCCTTTAAAAAATGTCCTTAGTTCAGCTTGTCAAGATACTACATCCTTATCTGTCTTTAAGTAATAGCTGCATATGCTTTGTTCAGTGAGTTCCAAGTATTTAGCCAAAACAATGGCCTGATCTCAACAAAAAAAGAGCGTGTTTTATTGTTTGTTTTTCTGCCAGAAAGACAAAGCAGATGATTGGAGACATTATATATTTTTCTCGAATACGTATATGAAAGCGTGAGCCTATCACGTTGACCGTGATCAATTCCAAAACCTATTGTTTGACAAACAAATTCACAAAAAATGACGCTACTAGACAGATAAGGATAACAGTTCAACCCAAAGACAGCACCATTCCCACTTACATATTCTATTGATAAAACAATTATAATTTGGGAAAATGTTTTTGTTGTCATCTTGGATGTTTTCCTTGCTGCGCAATTTAACGGACGGTTTGGCACTACACAGGACAGGACAGTTAAGCCAGGATATGGTACCTCTCAATCATGGTGGCTGCATCCTGCTCTCTTTTCCGTCTCTTTTTCTCGGCAATGCCCCGGAAAGCCCTGCCAGAATGTCAAAGTGTTATGTTGGGGTTTAAAGTCTATTTCAACTGGCCCTGAACAGGTTTGCTTGTCTGAACCCAATCGAAACCAAGGGTTAAAACGTCAAGACACTGAGCAGACTAAGCCCTTTGACTCCAGTTGGGTTCGGGCATAAATGAGGGGGAAAAGCCGGCTAGCTATGCTGAGGTAGAAGGGTTCAAATAAGTGCTTTCAGTTTCAAAAGAGGTCAATCGGATAAAGGTAGACTGGGATTGGGATATTATTTAAAAATACACGAGTACTGTATATGCACACACACACGCGCACACACACTAGGAACACAATACAAAACTGCAAAGAAAGTGATATATTGGTAACTAAAATGCTGAATTTTGACATTAGTAAAGAAAAAGTGCTTTTTAAACTAGTTGATTGACTATTTTTGATTGACTGACAAGAGTTTTGGACAAAACATAATGGATGTAAATCTTTTCAATGACTTGGCTTGAAAGTGCCGTCATTCTATCTTAAACCAATGGCACTTGTCAGCCATAATAAAACTTGTGGTATAGTGTCTCCAATATAAATGTATACCCTGCTCTTGCTTGATGACAGAGCACGTAGCTATTACTAATGCACTTGTTAAGGACAAGAAATGCAAGTCTATTAGCGTAAATGTTATGATGGCACCTTTGCTTTTTAATTGTCATACACAGTCTGGTAAAGAATGTGACTCATGAGAACACACTAGAGTGACTAACACAGAGGCACGTGAGGAAAATATGGAGGGGAAAAAAGATGTGTTGCTTGACTTGAAAAGAAACAAACTGGAAGCCAAATACACAGAGTGTAGGTGGTTACTCACGATATTCTAGAGTCGTGATTTGGAAGTTTGCCACCCGGAGAGAAGTGGAAGAAAACAGAATAAAAGTCAAGTCACCAGCATGGTCAGACAAATACTGAATAGATGTCAGTTTAACTGCAATAATTAAGGCTAAGGTAACAGGTGCATTTAGTTTCTATAAATGTACAAAATTATATAAGTGAAGTCAATAACCATAACCTCCTAATCGACATACAAAATGTAATACAAATAAATAGAGTAAAATTGCGTAAAAGCCTTTTAGTCTGGCTTGCCTGAGGCACACCTGAACAATAAATGTGTTACACTAAGTGAGTTCAGTGTTGCATTTAAATTATATATAAATTATTTATATAGATATATAAATTATATATATAGGACTTTTGATGCAGTTATTGCTTTAGATATCTACACAGTACCAGAACAGTAGTAAGACAATAAAACAGAACAAGGATAAGGACTAACTTATAATGATTATAACATTTGGTTTTATCTTTTGACAGAGCAATTTGACAAGAACCAGATAAAGAATTACACACGTGGAGGAAAAAGAAATGGAGATTCTGTGCTGTACTTACGCCTGCATGGTAGTAGTTGCTGTCTGAAAGCTGAACATATTTTCTTTAGGGAACCAGCTGTTCGAATTTTCTTCTGTAATGGAGAAGAAATTGAGTTTTACACAAGTGCATGAGGCTCACAAATACACTAAGCACATTTTTTTCCAAATAGTTTATTTTGAGTACGGTTTCTGAACACATTTAAAGCAGCATATCTACTGCATATCATAATATATTGTCTTGAAAATGTATATCCAATCATTCATACAGTCTTGGTTAAACACCTTCTGCATGTCGTGGGAGAGCTGTGGATTATGTCAGTTCACATTGGGACAGTGGTGGAACATACATAAAATATAACCTCAGATGGAAAAAAAAACTGGTTATGCTGCTGCAACAACTAAAACAAAATGCAGGTGTTGGCTGTAAAGAATTATAGAATTTTACATTTTATAGTACACATTTTGACAATCTAATATTTTTTTATACATAAGTCTGCATACTTTGCATCTAATCAAACTAGTAGAACTGTAAATTTGAACCATTATTGGGAAATGAATCAATGAACCATAATCTAGACATATAATATGGCTCATCATCCCAAATACACCAATTTAACCACAGTTTGTCAGGCTAATTTTTAAATTGGATTTTAATAATGTGGATGAAGAAACTCCTTCAAACCTACAGAATAAAGTGATATTGCGAGAGGTTATTCTTCTGAAAATTTGGTTTGAGCGGTCAGAAACTAATATACTGCTTTTCTGGCATAGCTACTAGCTTCCTTATGATTGCAAACAAAATAGGCAACACAAACAAAATTGCTGTCAGGATGTTGTCTATCTAGAATTCTGGTGACCTTTTATCGTTTCTAATGCCTCACCTTTGTCATCGGTAGAAGTTTTATCCTCACTGTGCATCCTCTCCAATTTCTTACGCTGCTTGCCCGCATCCCTCGATGACATGTCCAGGTCTAAAGAGCGTTGGCTTTGACAGGGAGCGCGAATGCAGGCCACGCAGTCTCCAGTGCTGTCACCCCTTGAACTTCCTTTCCTCATGCCCCAGTCTCGGATGTTGCTGGCGCTGTCGGAACTTTGCAGTGACTGAGATGATGACAAAGGACCTCCACGCTTCTGGTGGGCATGGCAATGGTTACTACGGTGATGACTGCTACGGAACTGGCTACCACGGGCAGGAGCAGATGATTGCTGGTCCACGGTAGACGAGTTGTTGGAGAGTGGCTCAACCTTGCTTCCCTGCAACACTTCCAGCTCTAGGCTTTCCTCACTGTCTTGGCCCAGAGTCATCCCTACCTCTCTTGTGATTGTATACACCCGAGCTGGTTTTGCTGACACACTCCCTTGCCAATCCCTGGCACTCGGTGGATTTTCTGTGGAGAGCCTGCGCTCAGTAGAGAGTCTACGTTTAGACGGTGCCTGGGCTTTTAGCGAGTTAGCTCGAAGCTGGACTTGTATCTGACCACTACGATTGGACTGTCCAGCCTTGTGGGACTTGGTTATGGGAGAAGAGGGAGGCTGTGGTGGCAGATTTTGCTTGTTTTGACTGACGTCTGAGGAGTCACAGCCTTGGCCAGAGTATGTGTCGGACAACAGATGATCTACGGACAAAATTTAAATGGAGAAAGGGATAATTATGTGATGACATTTTCTGAGTAGAATTTGAAGACAATAGTTTGTGGATATTTTTGTCAAAGTGCATTGTATTTACAAACTAAAATGGTTTGAAAATAGCTCCAGGATTACATGCTTCATAGAGTTGCATGGATGTATATATTTCATACTTGTCCAAAGTGAGACACGTCAAAATGAGGTAAATTCAAAATGACTTCAGCTACCTGCTCTGTTGCGGTTCTCTGAATTTGTAGAGGACAAGTATTCTCCAAACGCTCTAGCTGCCCTGTTAGGACAAAATAAAACACAACGTGAAAAATTCAGTTACACAAAACAAAGTTTCCATTACATGCAAGGCCTCCATTGAAAAATTACAGGATATCAACAAGATGACAATCCACGACAAACTGTTTGAGAGTGCTTTCTAACTGAAAAATGTTTTTTTATCAGTCTATTCAAAGTAAAGGCTGTGTTTAAACATTGTTTTACCAGTACATAAAAATTAACATTCCGTTTTATTGCCTCCCTACTGATGATGATAAAACCAATGTGCTGTGTTTCTGTCTCTGGTGCCAATCTCTAATTATTTAAGTACTGGACATCAAAGTCATTTAGACCTTCAATTCCATACTCTTTGGGTTTATTTTCCCATGAATTTCCTAAAATATTAATAATGACTTTGCCCTTGATTGCAACGTCATATATTTTAACACCCGTGTATGCAAACAAAGACTTAAACCAAGTTCTATTCTGGCTTGAGCGGTATAGGTCCAGATTTTAACCTGCGATGCAATTGTAACCATAAGATCATCCTTAATTCATTTAAAATGTCCTCAGTTTAAAGACTTGGCAACAATTTGTGTAGTTGTTAAATGGCACCAATTTTATATTGTGCGCAAAAGGACTCCTCTTGTGAATATGAACAGCTGTTCTAGCTCTTGGGGAAGTTTAGGATGTCAAGTTGTCCTTGAATACAGCTCTGAGCTGTCCTAGTTTATGGATGAATTATAAGATTGGGGAGAATTTGAAATGGTAAAGTATTTCACTTGAGCTTAGAAAATTTGATGCTCAGCCTGGCATTATGAGTTCTAAATTCATGATAAAATGTGTATTACTGCATTGCTCAGGAAGCATGTCGCATTTATGCATACTATGAAGCGTTTTCTTTTTTACCTCCAAAAACGGTCCAACGTTTTTGTTACCTTATACCACATGTGTCAAAGTGGCGGCGCGGGGGCTAAATCTGGCCCGCCGCATCATTTTGTGTGGCCCAGGAAAGTAAATCATGCGTGCCGACTTTCTGTTTTAGGATCAAATTAAAATGAAGAGTATAGATGTATATTAATTTTCCTGACTTTCCCCCTTTTAAATCAATAATTTTAATTTTTTAATCCATATTTTCTGTGTTTTTAGTTCGAAAATCATTTTGTAAAATCTAAAAATATATTTTAAAAAAGCTAAAATAAAGTTTTTTTTAGATCGATAAAAAACTGAATATTCAGGTCTTTTAATCCAGTTCTTTTAATCAATTTATTTAAAAAAATCTAAATATTATATCTAAAATGGTCCGGCCCAAGTGAAATCAAGTTGACGTTAAAGCGGCCCGCGAACCAACCCCAGTCTGAAATTTAACTTCTTAAAGTGAAAGAGATGTGAGTTCATTTGCACCACTAAAAATTAGACAATGTTCTCACTCTAATGTGTTTTCTATTTGGAATATGTTGGAGGTTCCCCCCGGGACGCAAAATTAATTCCCAATTTGTTTTTATCTTGACTGTTTAGTTAACCTACATACCATGGCTACAGTCAAGGTCAATTGCTGCAAATGGGAAAGAACCAGAGACATGTACAAAATCATCTGACAACACAAGTGGGATATTTATAGGTCGATTTTTGCATAGTTGCATTGAAAGGCAGACATGAAAATAAATAGGTTACACTTCTACAGTACTAAAAGACTACAAAGATAAATCTCCTGGGAGCTTCAGTCAGATGAAATAGCTGTGTTGATGCTGCCTATATGCCTTCTCACTATGACACTCTAAGTAATTAAATATGAGGCTGCACGTGCAGTGGCGGCATTTCCTGTGAAAGTCCCCTCCCTTCTTGGATGAATCGAGGAGGAGATAGGGAAGAGGAAGAAAATGCAATCATCCCTAATCTATCTGGATGACTCAGTGCACTTCTTATAAAAAAAAATCCATACACTACACTCGAAGAGAGTGATGTCAACATGCTCACAGCCCAGGACATGTGATGTTTGGAGTCAGCATGAAAAGTAGATGTTTTGAGTTTGTCTTCTCGCTGTTCCATCGGACGCTTTCACAAGGCAAGGCAACAAATGTGAATACCAAAATAACAATGAAATGATAGGATTATTCATTGAGGAGTAATTACTTTGGTTTCGTCTCTTTATCGTATCTTATAAAATGAGCCATGAAAAATACTGTAGTCAACTCTGTTTGAACTGAAAGCTCATCTTTACCACTTATCCCGTAAAATTGAATCACATGGTTGTGAATTTCCCATCCTTTCTAGTCCTTGGTGAAAGGCACACATAAAAATGAAAAAATACCATCGACATAATAGTGTGATGAAGCTGTCCGGTTGTAGCTGACTGGCTCATTGCAGCTGCACTATATCACCAGCTCTGCCATGTGCTTTTGGATTTTTTTTTCTACTGCATGTTTTCAGCCATGTGACATAAAGGAGGGGGGGAGGGAGCACAAGAAATACGACGACAAGCATCTATAAGACCAAAATAGAAAGTAAGCACAGAGTGGGAAGTAGGATGATGATGGGCTAAATAAGATAGGAATGTGTATTAAACAAGTATAGAGAGGGTATAGAAGAAGAAATGATCCAGAAAGTGGATTATATTATCTGCTTGGGAGAGGTTCAAAGAGGCACACACACATACACGTACACGTACACATCATTACTTCCCTGCTAGAAAGGTTAGTAAATGTATATGCTGAATAGAGTAATGTATGGATGCCTCCTGGTAAAAAAAAAACATTAGGGAGCTATGGGAAAGAGATGAAGTGATGAGTAAAGGAGCCTCAGTAGTATGAGAGGATAGGCATTTTTTTTCTTTTATGAATACTACTTTGCATTTGTGTTGGGGGAAGAGCTCTACTTTCATCCAATTATACTGTAAAGTATTCCTAAATGCACACACGTTTGTTGTCCTTTTCTTCCCTCTGCTGTTAACTAAACTTAATGATGCAATGTCTTTGGTAATTATGTCAAGTAACAAACTTGGCAAAGTGATTCAGGTCAGGTCAGATTTCTGGGCACGTATGCAACAAGTATCTTTTTTTCTATGCGATGTGGGCAGTCCAATATTTTTTTTCAAATCTGACCTGGTCCTCATTAGTATGTGGATATGAATCGGATAGCTATCCGATGTTTTGGCAGTACAAATGCCGTCTGTGGGCATTTGGTGTAAATGTGACGCGTTAATGTGTGCAGGCGCACCTAAAATAATTAATGACCTCCATCTCCGAAAAGGATGTGCATTACAAACATACATAGTCTTTTATTATTAGCATTTGACCCCACCTTGATTTTAAGTTTACAAGGTCGTCAATCGGTCCTTGATTTATTACAGAGATCTATTCCTCTCGGAGCGACTAAACAGAACATTTTACTCAAATTAGAACGGGCGGTCGTCGACAGTATAGCACTGTATTTACAGATTTGTGTGAAAAATGCTGATCTGCTGCAAGTGGTATTGAACGTAATGAAGCAACGTGGACAATAAACCATTTTGAAAGATTAAATTGACAAATGGTTGGCATGTCATTTCCTATGGACTAAATGGTAAAATGCGTGCACTTACATAGATAGTATTTTATCTCTATCACCACAGAGCCCAAAGCACTTTACAGAGGTTAACATTCATCCTTTCACACGCACATGCATCAAGGGGCAGTTACTTCCATGCACAGCTCTGCCAGGCACACTAGGAGCACTTTAGGCTTCGGTGTCTTCAACAAGGACACTTTGACAGTGGACAGTCAGAATCGGTCAATGTAAGACCTATGACTGAGTGACAGCCATTTTTTCTAAACAAGTCGACTTATAAAAAAAAGTGTAGGGACAAAAAATGTGGGTGAAAAAATTAATAAGGTGTATGGCAGATTCGCCAGCAAGGACAATATACACAAAGTATTAAATCCTTGTGTTATTTTATAATAATCAAAGATGTGGGAAAATGCATGCCAGTTTAATGTCATGCAAAATCCCACAGATACAGAAGAAGCTTGTGTGAACTAAAGCTAAATAAATGTACTAACAAAGTAAAAAAGTATTATTGAGTGTGAATTGCTGTAATATGATTTAGATAAACAGTTGCAGCTATCCTTTGAGTTGAAGCCACTGGCTCCGACTCCGAATTGAAACAAATGCCACCAGGACACACCAGACGCCCCCTGAGGTCGGTTGTGCGTCCACAAAATCAAAAAGAATTAGAGACAGCTTTGAAAGGGAGTATACACAGATCTGACACCATGACCTTTTGTTGCAGTCTACCTCTCTCCAGAGAGAGATCTCATTTTTTTCATCTCATCTTCTGAACCACTTTATCCTCACTAGGGTCGCACGGGGTGCTGGAGCCCATCCCAGCGACTTAGGGCCAGAGGCGGGGGACACCCTGAATTGGTGGCCAGCCAATCGCAGGGCACAAGGAGTCAAACAACCATTCACGCTCACACTCATACCTAAGGGCAATTTAGTGTCCAAAATCACCCTACCATGCATGTCTTTGGAATGTGGGAGGAATCTGGAGTACCCAGAGGAAACCCACGCAGGCCCTGGGAAAACATGCAAACTCCACACAGGTGGACCGATCTGGATTTGAACCCAGGTCCCCCACCGTGAGGCCGACGCGCTAACCACTCATCCGCCGGCCCGCCCCCAATAAGAAATGTCATCTCAATTAGTTAAAGTCGAGATCAATTGAAGGTCATTCCATTTGTCAGTAAACTCCAAGTCACACACTTCTATAATTTATATGAAACTTAAACAACAGAAATGTACCTTTAAATTGTATTTATAAAAGGTAATTGGGCTCTTTCTGTGGCCTGGCTCCAAAAATCCAGATACTAAAGATTGTTGATATATAGTGTGTTGGGGGTACACTTCTTTATTACACTACGGTATATATAATAAAAGAATAGGGTCTAAGTTTGTGGTGAGATTGTACTTTGCAAAATCTAAGACAAAAATAAATAACTATTATTATTATTAAAAGGTAAGGTTATACATTTCAAGCCTCAATAAATAAATTAATAAATCAGACTCAAACTCAAGCCCTGCACATTATGTTATACATAAAGAATAATATTATAGAGGACTCACCGAACTTTAGCGGTCACGGAAGATATGGCGTCACTCTTGTGATTCTTCCTTTTGGACGCCGCAGTTCCCATGCTGAAGTGGAACCAACCTTTTGAAAAAGCGCGGACCATTCCACAATGATCGACGAAAGAAAAGAAGCCGATAAAAGAAGAACTGAACAGGGGCAAAGGAAATCATGAGCCTGCCATAAGTTAAAAGTTGGACTTTTCTTCCTGGACCAACGAAGTGACGTCAAAAGTCCGCAGCTGCTGAGATGCGAACTGAGAGAGACGCGATGATCAGATGCGTCTTCATCCGACGGAAGAAAGGAAGCGAAGACCATATATGGTCGAGGAACCCGCCCACCTTGCACACACGTGCGCAGGTTTGGCGTGGGCACAGAGGCGCAAGTCAAGAAGATGCAAAACAACGGCATACCTTGATTTACGAGTTTCATTCCTTCCCTGACGTACGCCCAATGACGCATTTCGTTAACTATATAAAACGGTGCACTTTTCATTCTTATCTTAGATTACTTGATTTTCATCACGTATTATAGAGAATCTATAATATGTGATTAAAAACACGGCTGTTGTCTCCTTGTGCCCATAGTTGACTGGGATAGGCTCCAGCACCCCCTGGCACCCAAGTGGTAGTACAGAAAATGAATGCACAAACTAACAAACTCACATTTAAATTCCCTTTCTACATGGCAATATTTTTGAAAAGTATTGCAAATATGAAATTTCAAGTCATGGTTACATAGAACGCAACATTCAGTACACAACAGAATTCCAAATGAAAAAGTAACTCAGTATATAAAGTTCCAAGAAGTTGCTTGCTGCTGCTGTTATTAAATAATTAATTTGGGTAAGGTTGCACATCCATTATGCTTTCATTGACATGTCAATGATGCTATATGGTAAACCGCCATCCTCAGATCCAGAAAGCAGACACTGAACCTATCCAGAATTAGGATTACTCTCAATAACTTGTAGAAATGTGCACAAGAAAGCACGAGTCTCATTCTAAACCCCTGCTATGATTTCATCTTTTCTCAATTCTTTTCCACTTCTCACTGCTGCTTTATTTTCACTCTTCCCCTCCAGCATGGGTGGCCAGTCAGCAAGCATAAAAACAAATCGACTGTATGAATATTTAAGCACCCATCTGTTTTCCTCTGTTTCAACGTGGCAGTCATATCTTAGTACTCACCATTTGTTATTACCGAGCATGTACGCTCACACTCAAATATGTTTATTCTTACCGAAAATGCTGAGCCATTATAAGAAGTGGTGACTTATGCCCCACAAGATGGGGATGGATTTAACTGGTGTGCACGCAGCTACAGTTAAAATATACACACACAGCATGTTTGGCACTGCCTGAGGCACGTATAAAACACGTGAGTCAATGAGAGTGCAGATCACATTGACAGTAAATTGACCTCTGTAATGTGAAAGTTTAAATCACTCATTGGCTGAGATGGCGGCATCGTGAGCAAATCGTTAGCCTCACATACACAGCAATAATTTCTGGGTTAAAATCTCAATTGCTGGGTGAGGATTGAAACCAAGCTAGAGTGGATTTTTTTTAAACCTAGTTGCAGTATTTTTTTATATTTCATTATGATTTATTTGAAGTGAACATTTTCCTTTAACCCCGCGACCCTTGTGAGGATAAGCGGTTCAGAAAATGAATGAATGAATTTTTCTATAACCTCAAATATTACACACGCGTATTTTGTGCTAAGCTTAATATTGGTAAAAATTTGGAGAAAACGACCTTCTAATTATTGATATTTTGGTCTCGGCCTGGAAATGATGAAATCTGTATTGGCTGGATGTTAAATATGATTTATGATTTAAAGTTTTGACACAATAATTTAAAACACGTTATAGTGGTACATAAAGGAAAAATCTTAAAGTGGTCAATGTTCATATATTTGTGGGCTTGAAATTTGGGAGTGACCTTGTGTTGAGTGGATGAACCAAGACAGGATTAATAGCATAGCAAATGAATTGATTGAAATGATGTAATTGCAATAAATTCAATGATATCATTCAGAGTACACAGGATTTCATAAACACTCTCACTACAGATGTCCCAGAACACTGGAACAAACGTAGACTCTTGACTTTCAGAATTTAGTAAAATTTTTCATTCTGTTCAGCTGAGTCTGGGTCACTCTGACCATTTATCAGCATAAAGCAGACACTTGTCGTACAATATCAAAGTGTGATGACACCTTCTTGATGAAATGTGTGTATTTAGCCAGCCAAAAAATACATTTTCTTCATGATTTATACGTAAACTCCCACCTCACAAACTTTCACATCAAGGTTTGCATACTGAAGTTTTGTTCCCATCACGAATATTGAGAAAACTGATTTATTTATTTACTTTTTTTTCTTTAAAAGCATTTGTTTAGAAGTACCGGAAGCTAAATGCACTACCCCAGGCCAGAGGGAATTGATGGTTAGAAGTCCGTTTATTTGAATAAAAATGTAAAAAATAAAATAATTTTGCTTTATTTTTTATTCATTATTCTATTTTGTTTTAATTATAACAATAGTGACCTCAGTCAAGGAGATGAGCTCCAATCCAATCTCCATAAATCAATCATATGTGGCCAATTAGAAACAAGCGCTAGAGTCTTTGTCTTCTCAAACACACCACACTATTATTTTCTGGACAATAATGATGAAAGACTAAATCATATGATAGGTTGGTGTTATGGTTTGAACAAGGACAATGTTTAAGAGAACATAATATAATAAGATGGATCTGTTTGGACATTTTGGACACCGCCCCTGATATGAGACACCCATGATTAGAAGCCCTTCAGTTTAAATGTATGCAAAAGAGAGTGCAAATGTGTGTATGGCAATCCACAGAGATGCAAACATTAGTACTACCCAGGTTCTATAATCAGGTTAAGTCACTGAAAATGTCAAACTTGTACCACAACATGATTCCTATTTTCAATGTTACTAGTTCAACTGCACTGCTTGTCTTATATTTGTCAAATAAATTCGGTACACCTCCAGTGAGCGTGCTGATCGTCCTAGGAAACGTGCAATGGATGATCTTGACCTAAATAACATGCTGTCGTGTTGCAGCTCGCCGGAGGAGAGTAGCTGAGGAAATGCTGAGGATTACTGGAAGAGAAACAGACAGAAAATGACACGATGGCATAATATTTCAATTTCAAGGAAACATATATGCAATCTCATTAGTGATAGTTCTTAAAATGTCGCGAAGGGGCTGTCTTTTGGGGAGATTAGTATATATATTTTTTCTATTCTTAAATACAACTCAAAAGCATCAATTCCAAAACACCTTGAATGGAGAACATTTCAAGATTTTTGAAAACGGGTGACATTGAGGTCATGCATTAATTCTTAAGAAGTTTAAGCCTACTGTGTGAAGGTGTAAATTTTTTACATTTGACATCGCAGTTGAGGTGTAATATTTGGCTGTCTGTGGAGCTGTCAGTGGTCATAAGGGCTTTGTAGCTGTTTTTAGATGTCTGACGAAGAGGTGACGCACAATCACTTTGCACACCATCACTGTCCAAACACATTTGAAAATCACTGCAAAAATAGACATGGCATTACGTCTTTAAACCTTTTTCTGTATTTCTGACAATAGGGGAAAGAATGACACCATAGCTGTACTTGCCCAATACATTTCAAAAGGTCAATGTTTTATTGCTTTTAGTTTAAATATGAAATGTGTAAAAATGACAGGCATAGTACGGACTATAATGTTTATTTTTTTCTTCCCCCGTTCTTTACTCTGCTGTACTTTTTATTCTCGCCATTTCAAATTGTATGTAAGAATGTTTAGCAAGTGATTAGTGTACTCTTACGAGAAGAAAATCACTTTTTATATGTATTTTGAACTAATTCTTCAAAGGGTATGCCTTTTAGCAATCTAGAGTGGACTATCGATCGGAATTGTCCTCTGTGTGCTATATAAAGGTTGCCTATGTGTCTGCCGGTCGTCCAATTTGTGGATTTTTGCTCATTAACACTCTCTGGGGAGACCAAGGATTCATAAAGGAAACTCAGTTTAGCATCTCACATTCATGCTAATCTGACAGGCCAACTGATGTCACAGATGTCCATCACCAGTACTTTGAGCTTCATCCCAGTGAAAAGAATTTAATTACATCTGGGCAAATGTCTGGAAGCAAAATGCCACCAGCAAGTGCAAGGATTTAATTATTTGACTTGCGGATAATGGCTGACATGCTAGCACATTGCCATACAGTTCTGCGATCAGGGGCTTTTCCAATTAAAACTGATAGCGGATTGTTTCTGGGTGGATATTTTCTCTAGATTTACTGTAGTGTCTTTAGGAATTTGTGCCGCAGGGAATCAAAAACAACGGAAATGTGCTCAGAAGTGTAACATTTTTCCTTCATGGGACAAATAATAGAATCAAAATGACCTCTATTATATCGCTATTATGTTATAATCTTGCTTTCTTAGCTACTGCCACAAACTATCCGTTTTCGCAGCAGCAGCAAAAGCCGCTTTTAACTGTTAGATTTACAGTACATTCCCATTTTCACTTTCTCCTATCCCTGTGAATTCCCATAAAGTCAAATATAAAAAAATCCCTAAGAGTCCCAATGCGGTCATGAAGTAACCATAGTTTATCATTTCAATGCTTTCCTAATTTATCATGCATAGAGCTGCAAAGACTCCGCCCAGCCACTCATTTAGGACTGTTTTCATCCAGTGTTTAGCAAACAGTACATATTATTTTACATCCATTTTAAATGGTCTTTTGGCTATTTAGAATAAGAGCGAGCAGCTCTGCTGTACATTCACTATCGGGGAAAGTCTAAAAGATGATTGGAGCCCACTTATGATGCAGCCCTACTAATTACATGCAGCACATATCGAACGTTCTGCACTATATTGCACACAGTGGAATTCCTGACGTTAACATTTTGTCATGAGGGGAATTTATGTACTTGCTAGTGCAACACAGCTGCCAAATGCTTTACAATAATCAAAACAAAAGAGAGACAAAAGAGCAGATGAACTGATGCAAGCCAGAGTGCAAAAGACAGACTGATGTATATGGATGGGTTATTGAACATAAAATTTGGGGCCACTTTGCGAGAGAGAACGAACAGGTCAGTTGGTACTTTGATTGAGTCCCTGCAGAAAAACGTGCCTTGTCGCCACATGTCTGATTTCCTGGCAGTGGAGAATACGTGACCATGTGGCGCAGCCAGAGGGAATCGAAACTTGTGCTGTGAAATGACCCACTTACCTGGTTGACCCGTTTTTATTATACATTGAAAATGGATGGCACAAAGGGCCAGAGACGCGCAGAGGACAGCTAAGATGTGCCAAGATAAGATGACAATAAAATATTACTTTGAAATACAAAGAAGTAGACCTGTGACACCGACTGAATTTGAAATTTAGCCAAGGGCAAGTTGGATTAAAAGTTTTGTGAGCACTTGGACAATGATAGATAGAGCTTCTATGAATTTGTGTTTATCAACTTGGTTTGTATTTACCTTTGTAAATGCAACATACTCAAAGGTCTTCCTTTTAAAGATGCACTAAAATCTTTGAATAGTATTTATCTTGATTACCTGCCCCGGATGTTTTTCTTCAGATGATTGCTGATTTTGAATATATCAACAGAACACTGATGAGTAAGTGAAGGTTGTTTATGACATCTCATATTGACAAACATAGAAAACAGGCGTTGCAACAAACATTTTCAACCTTTGGTAAAATATTTGCTTTATCAAAACTGCTTGTTTTTTTTAAATTTATTTAATTTTATATATATTTTTAACTTGGTCCTTATATAAAATAATGCAAGGAACAGCAAAACATCTGAATGTCACCTCAAATATATACTTTAAAATATAATAGAATACATATTGTACTACTGAAACAAATAAAATCATTATTTTGTTTATTGATTAAAAATCTATACTGAAATAATATTTGTTACAGCATACAAACGCATAAATAGCTAAGTATGGTAAAGTAGAGATTAGGGGGAATTAATAAAAAATTACAGATGAAAAAGAACAAACCATACAATAAGATAAAATATACATTTAAATAAAGAAATAATGATTTTTGAATGCTTCCTACCATAATAATAAAAAGTGTCTGAATGCAATATATTAGTGACTGGTGTTGTCAACTATTCTCAATACATTTTGGGGAAAAAATAAATATATTATGACTAACTTGATAAGAAGCAGAGGGTCACTGTGACTTTAGTACTGTCCTTTCATGAGTAGCCCAGTCCATTTCGACAAAAGTGGCAAAACAGGGGGATGTTGAAGCATAGACAAGCAAACTGCAAAAAAAATGAAACACAAGACCCTCAATTAATTCAACAAAAAACAAAATTACCCAATTTTTTAAAACTATTAGTTTAATATAAACAGCACCCATCACGTTTTACATGAAAACGGTATATTTATATATATATAAGACACTGGTCTATAAATTTGTTTATTTTATTTATATTGTTTATTTAATATGTATAAGATATACTGGACTGGAGGACGCAGGATTCAAAATGGGGGAGAAAAATCAGAGGCGTGTAGTCCAAAATTAAAAAAAAAAAAGATTAATATGATGAAAATGCAACTAGTTTTTGTAATTCAAGTAAGACAAATGTAATGTATTCATAATGAGAAAATGGATCTCTTTTTACAACTACCGTGTAAGACTCAACAGTTAATCCATTTAACAACATACAGTAAAATGACACAGTTAAGCGATATTGACATGAGCATCTTCGATATTTTGTTGTTACCAGCACACTAAATAAAATCAGGCTACTATTAAGATGCTGGACTTCATTGACTTTGTACAATGACAATGATGTGAACTCTAATCTCCGCTGAGTCCAGCACGTTCTCTTTTTCTTTGACAATAGGCGGAATTTCTAGCTGTAAATATAGATCTTAAGTCACTTGACCTGGATGATGAAGAGCGTGACAACGCCTGCCCCGGTGCTCCGATAATTCCCAGCAAACCAGTTTCTCAGTTTCAAGTGACAGCCCTGAAATAAAAGGTGAGAGCAAAAGCAATGTTACTAATGTGTAGGGCGGAACCTGCCATTAGAACAAACCACCTGTTAATAGTAGATGATCCTTTTTTAAGCTATGTGGTTGCTAATTCTGGCATGAATGGTTTTATGTACCATTATCCCGTCGTTAAGCATGTCTAATGAAAAGCATCATCATGTTTTTTAGTGGATTTTATGGAATTCTGGAATGTAGATGATTTAAATGAATTAAAAAATACCTTTGAGAGTGACTAACCTCTTGCCAGTTGCTGTGGTTGAGAGAGTTGCAGGGATCCTGGACACAACAGGAGATAGGAACTTTACCCAACCAGTCTTTCTCGCCATTTACTCCACAACACCTAAACTGAACAGTAGGGAGGAAAAAAAAGTCAGAATCGATTGCGAAACAACACAATTGATCCACTTTATCCATATACTAAAGTACTGTATTTCAACATTCCGGTGTCTTCAGAACATGTTTCCAACTACTGTCTATTAAAATGTTTCATTATGTGAATATATTGAGTTCATCATTTACCAGGTGCTGGACGGCATCAAAATCATCTTTAATGATCTGGTTCTCTCCATGACCGGACAATAGGTAGATCTGCAAACTTTGACTCAGGTCTTTCTCAAAAAATGTGTCAATCTGCACAACATACATAGACATTTTGTTGTTTGCTGTGTCACTTAGACATTGAATAGACTGTCAGGCGCCAGCATGAGAAACAAACATGCTACCTAACTGTATTGTGGATCTTTAGCAGCAGAAAAATAAAATGAATGATGTGTGTCTGATTTAGCTGTCCATGGTAATTAATTATTAATTAATGAATTAATACATCAAGCTGTTGGTGTCATTGTTTTTAAAAGTGAAGTATAAAATCTTTACTACCAGTCTGCCATAAACCAGGAACACACAGGCAATGGCCAACTCTACCAACATCAGGATGAAGAGAAGGGTGAAAAACTGTAAAGGAGGAAATAACATTTTCATATAAATGAATCAAAACGAGCTGTTTTATATGTATGTATATGGGGTCTAACATTAAAAATGTCACAAAATGATCAATATCACAATATTCAAGTACATGGAGCACCGGTATGTTTAGTTAAGCTTCAGAGAGTTTCAGATATCACAATTATATTTACTTTTTCTCTCACTGATGAATTGTTGGATTGTGGATTTAATGCCTTGCTCAAAGTCATGATAAGATGTCACGTTCGATTTGGATGTCAATGGGTGTGAGTGGTCAATTGACTATGGACAGGTAGTGTGATTATCATTGTGACTTGCAAATCTATGTATTCAGACTCACAGTAATAAGAAGGCAGCGATTCTCCTTCATTGCTCCGAGAACACCCAGATAACAGACGCAGGTAACAATTGTACCAGTGACCACCAAGGTGTTGGCAGGGTAGATGGGCCAGAAAGTTGGGACCAGAGACTCAAACTTTGAGTGTATGACCTGAAATACCCCAAAGGCAACCACGAACGCACCACATAACTGAAACAAAGACGGAAAACAAGACATGTTATTATTGTGATTACCCCATTTTGGTTTCAAATTCAGTCTATTAGAGAAGAATTTGCCATTTTTAGTACTCACCCAGCACAGGAAGTTAAGAAATACTATCAGGTTTTTCAAACAATTTATACAGGAGCGATCCATTTTTGCTATGGAATCACAAACGCCTTGCATTAACGTAGACCTGTAGAGGTCTGTTTGACAAAATAAGAGTGCTCCTTTTGGTGAACAGTGTTTACACCACAAAGGTGTTTGATATGGTGACAGCAAACCACAAGCACAATGAGCATGTGACCTATTTGGAATTTATTTCAACATTATGGGTGGTGTTTATGGGCTCAATTCCATGCAAGGCCACATTGAAAGCAGTTTCATTGTTCAATTAGACAATTATATGGACTGTAAACAAGGGATGAAAAGAGATTGAGCTAAAGATGTTCTGCTTTCTTTATTATTGCTAAACATTTGACATGGCAGAGATTAAACAGTGTCATGTACAAGGAGGACATAAGATTGGCCGTGTAGTAGTTACAAGAAGACTACAATATTGAATTGACAATAGAAATACTAATGAGATTTAATACCTAAAAGGTGTTTAGTTCCCACAGAACACTAACAAAATCATTGATTCCCACTGACTCTAGAATCAAGCAGGTATTGCTTCTCATTAACCGTATGGATTGGGGGATAATGGTGCAGAAATGGGTTGCAGTTTCCCAGGGGAACTTCATGAATGCAAATGATTGCACTTGTCCATATGTGTTTGAAGAGTGCAAAGCCATACGTCTGGTAACTTGCACACAACTTCAACATCAACCCTCGATCCTCCCGTCTGATCCCATTAAAAAAAATTATACATTTCTTGTTCTGATGTACAATTTCAACTAAGATAGGTACACAAAAGCACCAACAGTCCTTTAAAAAGAGGCAGATTCTGTCCATATTTGAAGTAGCCATTGAAAGACAAAATACATCTACAATTGCTTGTGATATATTTGTGGTGTGTGCAGTCCTAAGCAAATAGGCATTTCCCCAGTGCAACAATGGCTCATCTTTAGCAGCCACACCAAAGCACAGCAGTCACAGTAACAAAATACATTCGAAAGGGTGCCTCTGGTTTTTGATTAACGTGTCATGATAACCAAAAAAGCCTGAGTCATCTATATTTGTGTGTAAACATGTTTCGTTTTAAACAAACATTTAAGTTGTGCCACCAAACTCTTCTTGCGTCACAATGAAAATGACAATATTTTATGATTCAACTCTAATTAAATGTGGTTTGAGCATGACTCAAGCTTTATATCAGTGCATTTTAACAAAAAATCTTCTGGATGCACAAACACTAAGTGCATCAATTTTCTATGACAATTAATTTCTTTGAAGAAAACACCTAACATGTTACAAAGATTTGATTACAGCGACATCCACTGGCTACTGGCGGTGATTCTTCGTTTTGCATATTTCTAAAGTTGGAAATGCCACCACACCTTATATCACAGTGTCAGTGCTATCAATGTTATTTTCTACAATTAAGTAGCTCTATGTCCTTGCAATTCGCAATAATTCTTTTCACACAGGTTGCTCACTATTTCAGCTGTCTGTCACCCGTTAATAGCTACAGTGTTGAGTCATTTTTCATTAGATCGTAAACTTATGGCTGTTTTGTATTGTGGATTCTCTCCACCATTTGCGCTTAAAATTGTTATCAATAGAAACGTTTGCGTTTGTTCTGCTTCCAGCGTCCATACAAAACCAAACCAACCACTGCAAGCACAGCCAGGCCCAAGATGGCGACCAGAAGGCCGAAGAACATCTGGACCGCACTCATCTGCTCCGCTTCAATTTCCACTGCAGAGAAAATTAGACTACTTATCGGACTTATTGTAGCAGGGGCAATGAGTTGTTTTACTTGTATTTGTTAATGTAACTTTACATATTTTGTTCTTGTTCCTTCTAGTACCATATTAACAACATTTTCATTTTTTAATGCCATTGACGGCACTAGACGTCCAGTATATGTTGATTGGGAGGGCTGGCAGCAAATGATAAATTTTTCACTGCCATCTTCTCCGAGTCAAATTCGATTGGACCTCTAGTGCTGTACATGGATCTACATACTGAATTTAAATCTCATTATACTTCTATAATGACAATAAAAGCATTCAATTCAATTTAATTGAACAGTAGATAGACTACACTTTTTTTTCTTTTTTTACAGGATAATCACGCTGTATAAAAAGCTAATTTGGGACAGAGCAAAGCTTGATTTTTCTACCTTGGAATTGCCCCATGTCATCAACCCTAGGGATGGACGGCTCCTCACGGGGTTCATCCTCATCCTCCACAGTCAGTTCATACAACTTCATTGAGATGATGTCATGGTTATCTGTAGCAAGAGGCATGTCAACAGCTAGAACTAATTCTATGGGGGTTCAGTATATTTTCATTATTTCATTTTTTTCTCCCTATATACCCGAGAGGTCTCCAGTGGCAGACGAGGCCCCCAGGTAATATCCCCGAGGCAAATGTAGACCTCGGATACTGGTGCAGTCTTTCCACGTCTGTTGGCCCTCATCAAACATAACCTATACGGGGAGAAAGGGAATCTTCTGTAGGAATCATGGACAAGTGATGATGAGGAAAGGAACAGGTTGGCTTCATTTTTAATTTTGAAATGAATGTACTTTGAGAATGAATATTCATTATGCATATGAGAATATATCTATAAAACTGTTCTACAAAAGGATAACCTACCATCAATGTGTTTTTGGAGTATCGGATGAGAAGAAATGTCTCATGTTTTGCATTACGAGCCAGTGCTGGGCAGCCTCCAAGCTCAGTGGGTATTCCATCACGATTGTGGTCATAAGAAAGGGTCCCATTCCCTAACATCACGGATATATAAGGGAAGGCCCTCTGTAAGTAAGGAAGAGATGGGCTATGTCAAACTGAAACTGAGTCTTTAGATTAAAACACCTCAAGAAGTAACCTCATGGTATGCTCGTTTGCCAAAAACAGCAATGATGCAACCAAATTGGGTCAATTGGACCCATTGTGTCACTATACTGAGTTTTGGGCACAGTATTACCGATATGAACACAGGCACAACACATTAAGGATTCATTCTTATTTTGACCTTAGTGTTTGAACAAAAACGTTGGCATCATGTCACCGAAGAATTAATTGTTTATGTCACTACCTAAGAGTTGAACTTTTTTGTCTGCAGAAAGGCAATAAGCCCAGAGAAGAAGTACATAATTATAAATAAAGGAACTAAAAGTCTTAGATTCTGCTGAATTTATTCCTTGAACAGAAGCGAAAGTGATGTTGTGCATCACTCACCAATAAAGTTGAAGTATATTCTCATGTTCCTTTTAAATAAATGATCACTGACTCGGGAACAGTTTTTGAAAGGTTTAAACATCTGTGGATCTGCGAATGATCCCAAGCAGCCAGCCTAAGTGGTATTTCTGAGCTGGAACTGCTGACTGACACGCATCATAATACTGCAATGATTGTTTGTTTGTTTGTTTGTTTTTTCGCATTTCTCAAGTTCTCTGGTTTTGGGGAAAATCAATTACTATTCAATTGAAAACTTTCATGCGGGCTTGTTAGAGGAAAAACAAAACCTTATGAACATACTGGTGAGTACAGAACATATTATCTTGTAAATATGTCAACATCATTAAAGTAATATATCTTTGGAAATATTAAGAAATACATTATTGTGCATTTGTACTTAGGACTCCAGAACAAATGTGTACAAAATTTGCAACTACAAAATGTTTTTTTTTTAACAAAAAACTTAATGTTTTGTGATCTCCACATTTATTGATATGATAAGGAATGAATGAGAAGTACTCACATCCGCCTTCTTGTGAGAATTGAGATAAGTATCCACAAATATTCCCAGACCAATGAACTCGTTTTTGCTCCCAAAAACAGGCCCTGAAAGCAAATAGGCACAGTTTATTTTCAGAGAAAAAAGTCAAAAAAACCACTTATACCTTTCTGGTAGTAAAAAAACAAATCTGCTGCATCATCCTCACAACTACAAACACCAATCGTGTATAAATAGGCAGTTTTGTAGGTGAATATATTGTTCATCTCTTACCATCCTGCATGCGATCTTTGGTTAACCAGATGGCAAGACCATCGCCACTCATGTAACTCCTTGCTTGCCCGTGGATTTTAAAGTGCACCTTGAGCTCCCATTGACTTAACACCAAAGGCTATTGAGACAACAAAAAAGGAGCAAGTTAGTCATGTTACTCACAAAAATTGAAGTCATTGATTACAAAGTTTTTTGAAACAGGGTACTATACTTCTCTGTCTTTTCGCTTGATACACATGTTTGAAATCTAATATAAGGCTGCCACTGTATGCTAATTATTTCAGAGTCGGTGAAGCACACTTACAACTCGACTCCAGACAGCTCCCTGTCTGGCCGGCTGGTCCGGCGTGAGCCTCAGATAATCAGTTGTTAACATAGCGGTACCCATCAGATCCCATGTTGGAGAGTTTGAGAAGCCTAAACCTGCAAGGAAAAGATATAGAGTAGAGGATGAATAAAAACAGCTGACTCGCAGACAACTGTACCTACAAATTATTGAGATGTGTCCGTAATTTGTTTTGGCCTGGAAAAAGACTCCAAGTGCCACCCTCAGATCATACAAAGGGGTTGTCACATCCTAACAAACATTATTGGAATTGATTTTTTTGTTTGTTAACGCCATCGATTAAATGGCAAAAGATTCACTTTGCATGAAAATAAGACTGAAACCTCTGTGCGTGACCAAGTATTATTTATTGGTATTCCTAAATGATTCAATTAAAACAAAACAAAATTTAAGACAATGTATTGGGGAAAAAATATTAAAAAAATAAAGAAGGCTGCTCATAGTTGCCCTTTACGAGAACAGGCTGTTGACTTGAAATATGCGACTTTTCCAGTAAAACAAAGTACAACAAGCAAACCAGTTCAGAGAACATAAGTTTAGCCTAAATCAAAGACTTGCTTGACCCTGAATTGACCTTTAAACAAAGCAGGGACCAATCTAGCCAGTTTTTTTTAATGTACAATCCGGTTATTCAATCACTTCTCATCGCAAAAGTCTTCCATACTAGTTTAAGATGTTTTTCCCTAGTCAGTAGTATTAAACTGAATAAATCGCGACAGGTGATCGGTACACCTTACACCTGTTTGTTTAGTAGTGGAGTAAACTCACCAGAATAAGGCTTGGCCAATGAATATTCCCGTTTAAAAAACTCCTCCAAAAATTCCTTGTCTTCGGCCCTCGACAGGCTTGGAGTGCGAAGTAAAGTCAACAAACATATTAATTGACAAGTGTTTTTTAAAAGATACATCGAGTTAGTAGTTCATTCAACGTCAGAGAGATGATGTTTTGATTTGCGACGGAGGAAGCGATCTATGAATGTACGTGTATGTAGTTGTAGTATGTGGACTTTCCACTTCTTCTTTAGTGGAAGTAAAACGTTAGTGCGAATTATCGCCGTCTATCGGACTGGAATGTTTCTGCATCTTAAGATGTTTGGCACCCAAAATAGAAACAAGTGTATACGTAACGGGGTTAATAATACAACGTTCTCATGTGTTTTGCAGCTCAAACTCTCCTCCCATGCTATTATACTAATGGAAATTAATATATTCCACATTCACATAATCCAAACCGGTTATCAATTAAATAAATAGTAATTTTGATGGAGTATATTTCTTTTTCTATTTGATGTATTTAGAATCGTTTCCAAGAGAGGTGAATTTGCATGTTTTTGACATTAAATTGCCTAAATTGCGATTGCCTGGTGCCAAAAGTCAGCTGGGATAGGTTCCAGCACCCCCGCGAACCTTGTGATCATAAACGGTAGAGAAACTGGATGAATTAACTTCCTAAATTGCACGTTGAAATGTGCACCATGAAACCGTTATTTCCATTGACATCCGTTTATTTTACGTTTAATAATATACATAAATGATACAATTAATGATTCAATACTATACTATATAATACAATATAATACGTACTAATATAACAGTATATTGTGTTTGTTGCGATGACATTCTAACCTTTTCTGAGAACTACAATTCCCGTGTTGCTTAAGGGCGGAACAGCAAATATTACACGGCAACACTAAAACTGTCTAACTTGCTAAAGATGGTGTCTTTTGCCCTGTCTGAAATTGTAATCCGGGGTGATGTTTTGCTCTGACGACGATAATGATTTCCGTAAGCTACATCTTGCTCTGCGGACAGTTTCTTTTGTTACTTACTGTCATTTTTTTACAATGTTTGGATGGAATCCATTCCCAAAACTCGTCGGCCACTGAAGCAGCTACCGCTATACCTGGTTCTGGTTCGACAGTCCTGCCGTTCTCTGAGCAGCCGCCAGAAACGGTCAAATATGATGTTCCAGATGAAAATATGAATTATACAGAAGTGTTTGAGTACAACGCTCTATCACCGGTCGTCCTCTGCAGTTATTTGTAAGTAGCTTCGATCGTGCGAATATGCTAACAACACGGCTAACGTTAGCAAGGCAAGGCGATGACACAATTTCTCTCTAATTAGTCTTTATAATCATGTATAGTAAGCTATTTGAAAATCTCATCGTTCTTTTCTGGGGGAGAAATTGTCAAGTCAAAATTATGATTTATTTTCCAAGAGATTAAACATTGTGGCGTTTCAGTACCTATTTTTTTTCCATTCATTTTCTGAACCGCTTCTCCTCACGAGGGTTTCAGTCCTCACAATATAATTCCATGTTTTTTTTACTCACCAGGCCAGAGGAGTTCATCTACTGTCAGGATCCAGTAGATCATGCTGGGAATAACAGCGCTTTTTTGGAGATGGGCCACGGTTGTGTAGGGGTAAGTTTACCTTGTCGTAAGCCATATAGTATAGTTGAGGTCACAGGTTTGTATATATTACTTCTCTCAAGAATGTCACGTTTTTCTTGCCATTCCAGTGAGAAAATGACACCAGTCTATTTTGTGATGACTGTAAGAGCTAATTTTCCAAATTTATAGAACATGCCTGCTTAATAACTATAGCCAATGAACAACCAGCCATAAATCTGCTGTGAATCAACAAGCTCCTGATTCAATGTTTTTATTCATAGTGGGGAGGCCAGACTGACAAAGAAGTCAACCACACGCCAGTTGTCTGCACTGCACTCGATGACATTGAATGCGCTGGACCCAGAGAATTCCTGAGAGGGCGTGTACCCTGCATCAAGTAAGATGGTGGACAAACAAGTGCAACTATACTTTTAAATGGAAAAGTTGGACAATGTCATGTTTCGGTCCAGCCAAAAAGTGTTTGGGCATTCATGATACTGTTGAATGTCTACAACATTTTTTTTCTTTGATTAAATTGATAGATGGAGTTAAAAAAACAGATTTGCATAGATGAATGAAATCCACAAACATTAACTATAAATTGGACTATTCTGAGTAATACTTGAGAAGAAAAGATGCTTCAGTGGCCATACATTGTTTTATTGTTCATCAAAGGTAGTCAGTCATGTATAAAGGTGCTTCCGAGACTGCCATTTATGTTTTTGTATTTTTTACCACTAGAAGGCAGTATTGGCAAAAGTATCGAGCACTTAACTCCGTTTTCACTTTGTTTTGGTTGAACTCATCTTGTCTTCAGTCGCAGCACTTTAACATACTAACTAACATACAATGCTAGACCTTTTGTGGGCTGTGGAGGCATTTTCTAAATGGCATTTGTCGTTTCCACAGATATACTGGACACTATTTCATCACCACTCTACTGTACTCTTTCTTCCTTGGATGTTTCGGTGTTGATCGTTTCTGCCTGGGACACACAGGGACAGCAGTCGGAAAGTTGCTCACACTTGGAGGCCTGGGAATCTGGTGGTTTGTTGACTTGATCCTGCTTATTACTGGGGGCCTGATGCCCAGTGATTATAGTAACTGGTGCACATACTACTGACCAGAAGAGGAATGCCTTAACTCTGTAAAACCCAAACCACTAAATAATTGACTGAAAATTCAAATTCTTTGAACTTGAAGGCTTTAGTGGTCCTTCAGAAACAAACAAAAATGTAAATAAAACTTCATAAATTTGTATCATTTTTTTGGTACATCAGGTCATTGCTCAAAGATTATTTTTCTTGTTGAGTATCTGTGCAATACATGTATCTGATTGTATAAAGTTTTTTGGGGGAACAGATAATACATTGCTCATTTTGAGGGCTAAAAAACTCATGTAGCAAATGTAATACGTTTGGAGTTCTTGGTTCAGTTGGACATTTCCCATTTATATTTTCTGTATGGTTTGTAGAACTTTAAAAAGGTAACTTTAGGTTCTCCTCAACTTAACACAAAATTATTCAGCATTGACATGGTTAAAAAAACATTATAATATTGTATGTATGACATGGAATTTTCTTACAAAAAAGAATTGGTATACTGTAGTTAGAAAACAACTCTTTTTGAATTTATCCTGAATTCAAAATATTTAACTTGTAAATATGTCAATCATTTCTGGTACACTGACTTAATAAATTGTAAAGTTGTGCTTTTCAAGCATAGCATAGATCTCCATATTATGTTGCAAGATGTTGAATTCCATTTAATTTCCAGGAAAGTAAAAAAGGCCTTCAACTGCACCAGTTTCTACAAGTATATTGATTTTCATTGCTACAAGATGCATGTTGGTCAGCCTTCAAACCGTAGACGCCTGAAAAATGTTTGACATTGAAATTTCACATCTTTAAATGAAACCACAAATAATGTTGCTCAGAGATAGAAAAAAACACCTGGGTAAAATACTTCAAGTAGCCAACTTTACAATTTAAATAGCTTGATTTAGCCTGAGACTGAAAATTGCCAACTTCTCTTTCTGAATTGTTCAAATTCAGCCTTTTTTTAAATCCATGTACTTCTTTTCGTTCCTTGGACACATGTATCTTGAATGCTGAGTAATTTTGCTTTTTGTTTTAATAGAAAACACTGTTATGACCTCTATGTACACCCTTGGAAGATACTGTACATTTTTTTCTCTTGTACCTGACCGGTTTTATGAATGTTATTTTTTGGAAAGATTTGCTTGTTACACAATTGCATGATGTTGTTGTGGTTGAATCAGCTATAATAATAATTTAAAATTTAACCATATTTCTCTAATACAGTTCAATCTGTTGTCTTATTTATCATTAGAAAATATATTGTTGCAGAATGTATGTAAATATACTGAGTAAACTCGCTATCTGTTCATCAGTGGATGTTGACTCAAAGTTTCAAGCTAAGATGTATGTAGCTCTTTACAAATGTACATAAATAGACCCCAAATATCCTGAGTTTGTGTTCAATCAGAGTTAAAATATTTAAAAAGATTTGCTGTCGCCACCCCTCATAATGCATCACAGCGTCTTGCTTCACGTGCTCTGATTTGTTGGTACGGATTGCACTAGACTGGAAATCCATTTGAAACTACTCAAAAACAGACTCGCTTTCCATATATCTAATAATTCTGTGTTCAGTTTACTGACAAAAAGCTAATCTTCTACTGAGAAAATGACTGATATTTAACTTTCCTATTTTGTCTTTTTCTGTTTGCATTCCCACGACCATGTCAATTATTTTCTGTATTTACAAGACCCTGGATACATCTCAAAGGGGACAACTTTATAAAATTAAATGAGCTGATTAAAACATATGGTGGACCTATCCATTTAAAGAGGTAATAATCAAGAAGACATTAGCTTTAAAGTAATGATAATGGCATTACAAACTGCCATAAAGGGCTCAATTAAATAGTTTTATGTGCAAACTACCTTTCAATGTGAGTTCATTAAGAGAAGGAAACCGATCCATAACAATTTTATGTTTATATTTTACCATGCAATTAGGGTACTTTTGTCCTGTGATAGATTTTTAGATGGAATGACGATGACATCAATCTGCAACACATAACATTAACCCAATTCGTGAAAGGTGTTAACATGTTTTGCAGTAATGAGAAACAAAGTAATTTGAACTGGACTGCGCACCTCAGGCAATGTTTCTCCCGTGCTGTCTGAATAATAGCTACAGTGAAACCAAGTCATGGCAGACTTGGGAATTCCATTTCCGATAGTTTTGTTATGACTGTAATTACACTAGAGATCATATAATGGATCACTTCTACCAAAGTGTGGTTAAGAACCCTTATGTAAGAGGCAAAAGAAATGTTCATATTTAGTAGCTGTCATTTCATGTGCTCTCCGGCCTACAAATCCATTATTTCCCTGGGAAAACTCATAATTCATAATCTCATTAGAAAGGGTATGAATTAAAGAGGCTGTGCACATTCGCTGCAATTTCCTGATCAGTAGTGGCCTACTTTTGAAAGTCAAGAACTGTCACAAAAGCAGTTCTTTTAACTTTCACAAATAAACTTTGTGAAAAAAGACTGGGTGAAAAGTCTTCCAAGAGTTTTCAATGGTTTCTTCCTCACCAAGATAACGTCTCACTCTTTCTGAGCTGTGTAGATCACCGTTCGCGAGGGTGCTGGAGACTTTTCGCCTTAACGCACACGTGTCAAAGTGGCGGCCCGGGGGCCAAATCTGGCCCGCCGCATCATTTTGTGTGGCCTGGGAAAATAAATCATGAGTGCCGACTTTCTGTTTTAGGATCAAATTAAAATTAAGAGTATAGATGTATATTAAATTTCCTGATTTTCCCCCTTTTAAATCAATAATTGTAATTTTTTAATCATTTTTTTCTGTGTTTTTAGTCCAAAAATCATTTTGTAAAATCTAAAAATATATATATAAAAAAGCTAAAATAAACTTTGTTTTAGATCTATAAAAAACTCAATATTCAGGGCTTTTAATCCAGTTCTTTTAATCCATTTATTAAAAAAAATATCTAAATATTATATCTAAAATGGTCCGGCCCACGTGAAATCAAGTTGACGTTAAAGCGGCCCGCGAACCAACCCGAGTCTGACACCCCTGCCTTAACGGTTGAGGCTGCTGGGTTTGGTCATTGGCCAACAGGGGGCAGAAGTATTCTCTTGATAATCTGGTTCCAGCAATCTAAATCAGGGGAGCACCAGGAGGAAAAAAAATCCCCACTTCTTCTGTAGACCCAGATGCACACAGTGAATTCTGCTGCTCCCAAGGTCAGCTATCTGAGGACTAGTCCTGACCGCAGCTGCTCTCCTCTTTCAATGATGACCGCCCAACTAATTGCCTTTAGGTTGCCTCCGTGACGCCACAATTGAAAGTGAGACAAAATGACAACCCCTGTAGACAGTCAAAGATCCAGCTTTTTAAAGGTCCCATACCATACGACAACTGCCAGAGTTGTGGCTGTTTGAGGTCAACTCTCCATATCATGTTATATTAGCCTTGTTTCCTGTAATAGATGAGATGTAATGTGGTAGTGAAGTGGATATTGAAACCGCCTCATTTGTGGTTGCCATCACATTTCATTAAGGGGAAATAGGATTAGTTTTGAGGTCGCTTTTCTTTAAGTTGTCACTGATGGAGCGTAATGTATGAAGAGGATTTAGACTTATGTTTGAAATTGAGGTCACGCTTTAAAAGTACATGAAGAAGAAAGCATTTTTCGCTGGTGTGCTGAGAATAAATGTGCTCTTACTCGATGTAGATATTAGTCTCTGTGGTTCGGGAAATAACTGGTATTCAGGTAAAATCAACTTGTCTGTGTGTATGTGTGCTGCACATATGACAAGTGGACTATTAAACTGAATGTGGCAATGTGTCAATGTATCTAAAGTTTGGCCCGCTACAGTGTAATAACAAAAACCTTGAAATCCACTGGTCATTTTTTTTGGTGAGTTGATAGATTACATAAAATTAAACCTATAATCTTGTAAATGCATTACTGAGAATGAAATCCCATTCTGTACTCTGGAATAAAAAAAGGATTCAGATCTTTTAATACATTTCAGCAAATAATATGTAGCCTGAGTTTCTGAACCTGGGCTTTTCAATTTCTTTTCTGCCTGATCCTTCAGATTGGATATATTGGAAGAACTTTGAGCCTTTGAAATGTGAATTATTACAAGACAAAATGAGTTATTGCAAACGATTTAGGGAACCTTTCGCGAACTTGGATGGTATGAAAGCCTTCATTTTGTTTATCACGTGCAATCGTGATTGCATTTGTCACTATTTTTAAATTCTAATACAATATCACTTTATTAAATCTTTGATATTGAATCATCCACATTCAGACATTGTCATGTATTTTTCTAATTAACTTTTTCAATCACCCTGCGAATACATATTCAGGATGATGATGATGTATGTTTTAGAATTTAATTACAGCAATACAATGAAACATGCTAATATCATGCAAGTATCCTTTGCTTTATGCATGGTACGAAAAAATAAATAAAAATAAAATAACAGTCTCCCAGTTCATACCAGGACAGAATTTATTTTTGTAAATACAAAAAATTAAACATGTACAGGTCATTTTTTAATTCACAACATAAACTTTATACTGCAATGATAAAGAGCACAACAAATAAACGACGCTCAAGTATGAAAATCTGGGGGCTGCACCTCCGGATTGCTCAATTCCAAATACACTCTCCCCCTCAATCACACCATAAATAAAACTTTCAGCGGAAAACATCCCAAATGGTCAAAACTGCTGCATCCATGCTATCACATGCCTTCTACATATAACATGTATGTGGGCACACTGACACTGTGAATAAGTTTAGAAAACTCTTTTTCTTTTTGTAGAGTTGCCAAGGGCACTTGGTGTGCAATAAATAGGCTCTAGGAAGCCACGGGCACACTGCGCAGATGGCGTAATGCCAATGGTGCCCTCGTGTGCACCCAGCATAAATGCCTTTTCAGACGGGCAATAGCAGTGCGCAGCTTACTTCACCCAAATCCATTCATTGTTTATGTTGGAGGGGCTGTTTCATAAATGTGCTTTATTGAGCCACACTCAAAAAGTGTCTCTCAGACCTCCCAAGTTTTCACTGAAACTTGAATAGCCGTTTTCATCATAAAAGTCCATTTTTTTTTCTCTTGTGTAACCATGAAAAACAACTGCATTTGTGCTTTTGACTTTGTTTTTACTTGCCACGGCCAGGTCGGAATTTTTGAAGTCCTAAGCACGAATGCATTTATTTTTTATTGTTGCACAAGATAGCTGTGACTTTTATTATTTCAAGGAGGAAGGCAAGATACAACAGCTGTGAAAAAAGACAATTTAAGCTTTGTCATCAATTCATCTGTGTAACGTATACAATTTTCTCTAGGAGAACCTAAGGTGGTACTTCTCTTAGAATATGAGAGAATAAATGTTTTCTTCTAAGTATGTCATAAAACGATTTTGCATGGTGCAAAAACCCCTTTGAGGTGTCCAGATGTCAGCTCACTTCTCCTAAGCTCCCGAAAGCAATTCACAGAGTTTTATACACCCTCCAAGAGACAGGCCTTTGACGAGGCTTTACGGCAAATTCTAGCCTTGTATCGTGCCAATCATTTTATAAATAATCAAGAATAAGAGCTGACTTTCAGGTAATTTATATCTGAATCCAACTTCAAGACTGGATTCATCTGGGTAACAATATATATTGGATTTCTGTCAAGTTTAAAGTGTATTTATGACGGATGAAGTATTATGAGTAATCAGCTTACCTGTCAAGATGTTACAGTTTTAACAGCTTAGAAGGCAGACAATTTATGTCAAGTGAAGATACAGTAAATGTCAAAGAAGTAGAGGCAGCCCATTCAAGTACGGCTGAATTAATTCATTTTTTCTGTTTCCGACCACGTTTTCCATCGTTCCAATTTTCAAAGGACTTGTCAATCATATCAGCTTATATTTTCAACATAATACCGTGTCTTCATTTCAAGAACCTATCATTTATTCATTCATAATATATGCATTAACGTAATGTATTTTCTAAATGCACTTTGTATTGTACACATGTATATTTTTTAATTGTTTTAGTCGCTTTCCTATTTCTTTTTGCTGCTGTTTGCCAGTCTTTGAATCTCCAAAACATCACATTTTTATGGACCCCCCCTTTTTTACACTGCCTTCTGCAGCGAATCTGTCAGAGTAAATCACAATCTGACCTTAAGTGCATTGCCTTTAACTCCAATGCTTAAAACTATACTTTAATAAGACAAGAGTCCTTGTAAATAGCCTATAAAGTCTCAGAACTGAAACTTGACTTGAACTCCTTCTGATGTGCTTTGCAACAGCTACTCTGAATATTAATCCATTGCAAGAGTTTGCTCCTATCATGATGTAGTATGTCACATTTTTTTTAAACCTACAGTAGCCTCTCCTTGGCTTCAATATTGAAGGTCAGAGAGGTAAACAAGCTTGCTGAAAACTTCAGTTGTGATATAAAGATATCATCAATGAACGTGGTGAGACCTGGAAGCCATTTTCAAAAACATCTGATTTAGATTTTTACACCATTTCCACAAATCGGACTCAGGCTACCTGTCAGGAGCGGCTCGTTTGTCCCTCCTGGCTTGCCGTTAGGTTAGAGCAGCTGCAAGTGATCCTTGATTACTACCTGATGTGTGTATTTCAGCACCACGGAAGTGGTTAGTCATTCTCGGATCGTCCTGCGTGACACTGCATACATCGCCGAAAAGGTACAGTTCTCCCTGCTCCGGTTTTGTTTCGTTTTGGGATGTACAAGTCCTTGTTATTTTGTAAAGCTTTTGAGTCATTAAAGTTACTGTCATGAGCTCAGTTCGTCTTGCCTCCTCCTGCTTCCTCGCTACTGGGTCCAAATCCCTCCGATCACGCCACGACGTCCTTGACCTTTTCAGAGAGGACACTCCAAAAATTTTCCAAATAAAAAGATTTGCTCCACTACAAAGTGTCCCCCATGACAAGAATCACATGAAATGGAGGAGTTTGGATTACTGTAATCAGTAGTAGAGAAGAGCATTTAAAATCAGAGCAGCACATTTATTTTAAGGGTTGCCTGAATCCTCTAGTGTCTGGCACGAGACTTGGGACTGCATCCACTTGGAGCATAACACACTGTGAGGGGCCTCACTGCGGCTACACTTTCATGAATATTTCATATTTCTACCTTTACTGTGGAAGCAGACTGTTACATTCCCTTTGCCAAATCCAAAGTGGAAGTACACAAGAGGGAGGTTTTTTTTGACAGTTGGTTTGTAAAGGGACATCATAAGGACAATCCAGCTTGCCCCCAGCATGACTGTAATGTTTGAAAACCATGGTTATGGCATTGTGCAGGGATAGGGATTCCAGCTGGTTGGCATGATGTTTATCAGCAATATAAAGCAAACTATGAAAGTCCCAGACAGCTAGTCATAGAACACAAACAGATGCTGTACAGACAAAACATTCATTTATTCCTGACTTCACCCTTCCAGTTTTCTCAGTGTGTGTGTAGGAAGGTAAGAAGAGAGAAAGTTAACATGCTGAGCGCAGCAGGGGTACAACAAGAGCTTCTAAGGATGTGACTTGCCTCTTTCAAAACAAACCTATTAGCAAAAAAAAAAGAATGCACAAAAGCTCTGACATCACACTTGCACTCATCATGGGTTTAATTTGCATGATCTTAGGGGGTGATTTACATAGAGACTCTCGGGCAGGAATTCGCAATGACAGAGTTGCAAATTGTCCTCTTGTTAAAATGGCGATAGTGTTTCGGGGTGCAACGTCAAACTTTTCTGGACTGTGGGCTCCACGATGGAGATGTTGCGGTTGTTTGAACAAAAACTGCTGATTCCTTAGCTGACCTTCTCAATTTAGAGCAATTTTAGTCAAAAATGTCAAATTATGAACTGAATTAATCCATTTTAAAATTGAAAAGAAAATTGAATAGGCCGACATTGGTGATTTTTAAGGTTTGAATGAATTAACAACTAGACAAATACTTCACAACTGCAAATAATAAATACTCATCAATTAAACTAATATGTATCCCCCAGGAGAAAACGTTAAAAGGCATGGAGTGAACATGCCAACTCCAAACGGGAAGGCGTAATAAATAAATATTTAAAGATCACCCTTGTGCCTACTTTAATAAAAAAGAAAAAAGTCTATGTTTTACCATTGGGCACAGTCTCTAATGAAGTCTGCAGATTTAATTTTGTTGGCGTGGTGTTGAAGTGCCTGCTAAGTTTTCTCTCCCAAAAGTCCCATTAAAAGCTTGCCAAGTGAGAAATGAGCTGTGGGAGAAGAAGGAAGAAAAAAAAACACTTTTCATTTTAAGTGGAAAAAAGCTTTGTTTTAAAATGAAGCCAACTTACTAATGATTACTTCTAAATCAAAGTGACGTGCACACATACACATACAACTCAACAAGTGCTCTCGGTTCTCAACTGCGAAGGTAACTATGAAAGGATTACATTGAGTTAAACTCTAATGCAAGCGGTATTTGAATATCACATTACTAGTTTATTCTTCAATATTAGATGAGGATACACAAACAGCTCTGCTCTCCAGGCAGGCAGAACATTAACGCTTGACTGACAGATTAGATTGTTTCGCCGCTCTGCCTTAATGTATTACACGGTCAATAAGAGAAATGGAACAGAAAGTGCTTGGAATAGCTGGGTAAATGTGCTTTTTGGTGTATATTTAAGTAAAATATATTACAATTACAGCAGTAGCGAAATAGGTCATTGAAGTCTTTTTCATCTCCAGAAAAGGTGTTTGAAATCAACCAGAAAGGAGCTTTTCCTTTGCATAATGGTGACCATTTATTATTTATTTGACATTATTTTTGATGTCGTGTTATCAGGTTTGCAAGACAATTTGCGTTGAAAATGGAAAGAATGTCCCATTTCTAGCTATATTACTTAGTCATTTTTGCCTGTGCAAACAAATAAATTCTCAGTAATACGTCGCTGACTGGGTTTTCATTCATTTCATCACGACTTGTCTGAACAATGGCATAAACAAACAAACAAACAAAAATGTAGGAGTTAAAGAAAGCAATGGGTACTGCAATGAACATGAACTTGTCATAAACCACTACAAATGTATTCAATTGTATATACTATATTTGGATGGCTTGTTGTGGCTCTGTCAGAGAACCGAGTATTACACAGATGGTGTAGATCGGGAGGTAGATTCCCTGAAAAGTAGATCTTTGAGCAAAAAACGTTTGATAAGGCTGTCATAAAGGCTGCATTTAGACACTTTTGGTGCACGTGTGCTGGTGTGATATCACAACTTCACTAAAGTCAGCAAAGCAATTATAATTAAATCAAAAATCATTCAAGTCAAGCGTTCATTTTGACCTATCATATGCATGAAACAGAAAAAAAATGAAATACAATGCAGGATCTACTTTAAAAGGTCAAACCACAGAGAATGAAAAATTCCAATTTACATTACTCTGCATGGACTTGGTTGACAAAAGACGACGATTCTTCTTTGAAGTTGAAAGAAAGGAAATCTCGATAGATGCTGTAGGACGAAGTCCTATGTTGTACCTTCAAAGTAAAAGCACTGTAATTACCGCAGATCAGATTTATGGGGATCAAACAATAAAACATTTGCATATCATCCTTCTTGAGATTCTTGAAATGGTTTGGGATAAATCAAAAACGCTTTCTTCGGGAATGAAATGACTTGACACATTCGTCAGTGCTTTATTATATCATATTTCATAGTGGTAGGTGCAGTTTATATGTAAATTGTATTGTAACACTTACACTAGAATCTCTATCTCGGGTATTAGCAGAATAATACAGTTTGTGATTGACGAAGTTTCTTTTACAGTTTTAAAATGCTGATCTTTGTGTTTTACAACAGTGAGTTTTAGAACAAATTATTTATCACTTATCACTGTCAATGGAGGGTTAATTGTTATTTATTGGATTACTGAACTGAGCTCAAGATTATCCTGAATAAAACCATATTTATTGAAATAATTCATGGTATTATTTACAGCGGGAGACTTGGAGTGTATATCTACTATGATAACCACTTTCCGGAACAAGGCACAAAACAGCAGATGAACAGATGTTGTATCTTCTGCACATGTCTGTTTGGGTGGCTCCCTTGTGAACGATTACACGGTGATGGTGAGCATGGCCCTCATCTAGAGACGAATAGTCAAAGTAACAGCTTGTGATTGATGGGTGCCACGTATACTGAGATGTGGGTGGAGGAGACTGTCAGAGCAGATGGTATGTGGTATCAGAGTCAGAAAGGTTAATTAGCCTGATAATGGAAAATGGTTTAGACTTGGCTTGGCACTTTTCCTACAACTGCTTGGCAACTCCTTAGACTTTGCGAATTACCACAAGTGTCACGTCAAGAGGAAAAGCGCCATTGCGTGAACTCATTTTCTTCTAATTTCAACATTAAAAACTGCAATGATCAATTCTGCAATTAAAAAAAGTTGTTAGTTATTGGAGAACTATGTACACTAATTTTCATGCTTATCCTCGGAAGGGGTGGTGGGGGGTGCAGTGACCGGACGTTTCGTCAACAGACGTTTGGTCCCTGGACGTTTGGTCCCCGGACGTTTGGTAGAACGGACGTTTGGTAGAATGGACGTTTGGTAGAACGGACGTTTGGTAGAACGGACGTTTGGTAGAACGGACGTTTGGTCGCCGGGTTCACTCGCTGTCAAATTATGACCGAGCGTTTACTGTTGATATTTTGATATTAGATATTTAGATATTAAACTCACTCTCTCTCTCTCTCATGATAATTTTGAGAGCTGGTTTCAACAGTAACAACCCGGCGACCAAATGCCCGTTCTACCAGACGTCCATTCTACCAAACGTCCGGTCGACCAAACGTCCGGTCGACCAAACGCCCGGGGAACAAACGTCTTTCGACGAAACGTCCGAGTACCGGGGGGTGCTGGAGCCAAACCCAGCCAACTGGGGATTGAGAAGTTTTTCGTTTAGTTTTGGACAGAGAAATCCAAAAGTGTGCAGAAGTGTGTGTTTCAAGCAATGCTATGATTGGGCCTCTGAGAATCTAATTCTTTAACGTATTAAATGTGCTAAGATCCATGTTCTCAGTGGTATTGAGAATTCATCTTCCTCTTTTGTCCGCTAGCTTCTCTTTTCATCCAACAGAGGAGCTTTGAACATGTTTGTCAAAGGTGAGCAATCAGCATTAAATGATGATTTGACCCTCTTTGTCTGAATAGTGCAAAGCTTTATGCAATCTGCGATGGCAAGCAGAAGCTTTTTCATTAAGATGTGCTTATTTTCCTAATACCTACTGGCTGTGTGGTCTCATCCCTTTCCAATTTGCATATAAATGTATTCTATTTTACTCATGTATTTTGTGAAGGATTTATTTTAAGTGGTGCAGAATACAGATTGAAACTGGTTCACTTCATTATAGGTACAGCTTTCATCCAAGATGGATCTCTTAACCACTAAAACCCAAACACAGACCTTAAGAACAGATTAAGCAACTTGGTGTTGATGTCACACGCAGACATTTTTACATTTCTCATGGAAATGAAATTCTATTGTGCGCAAATCTTTTTATGAGGCCGAATAAGTCAAGGTGCCGAGACGAATCACAAATTCCTGCTAAACCAAAGCACATTCTGCGTTTCTTCAGAAGTAAGTCCTATTTTTGAAATTTCTTTCTCAAGAGTCACCAATACAGTATGTATAGTAAGTATATAAAGTGCTTTTTGATAGTTTTGACATTTGCTGTTTTTGATTGTTTTGCTATTTAACCATATTATTACAAGATCCGGTACCTTTCTATCTTGCTGAGTAAGTAGTACTCTGTATTTTATGCTTCATTCTAAGCCTTTTAGTGACTCCAATAGCTAGAATATGTAAATGAGCAGGTTTTCAGGCATTCCTTTGGGCTATAGAAAGCACAAGAGTCCAAAAGCTGTGGAAATTAAATACTCACCTTTGTGAAAATGTATATTCTCAATTCAAGGCATTGGATTCTGCATTGATTGAACAGGACAGGACCAATTGCACCAATTCCCAGAGTTCACAACATTGCTTCATTTCATTAAATTGACTCACATGCTTTTAAAATGACAAATAACATCTCATCTCATTTACTGAACCGCTTTATCCTCACTAGGGTCGGAGGGGGGGGGGGTGCTTTAGTCTATCCCAGCTGACTTCGGGCCAGAGGCGGGGGACACCCTGAATTGGTGGCCAGCCAATCGCAGGGCAGAAGGAGACAAACAAGCATTCACGCTCACACTTCGGGGTGTGCAATAACAATGCGCAATATCTTAGATTGTGCAATATTTTAGAATTTACCTTGCCAGGATGTGACTTTTTATATTTTTATATTACTTTTTAATGTTTTTTTTTTTACCGGGAAAACGCACTTTGTGGAAAAGCACCACCAATTTCGTCATACGCAGCTGTGTATGATGACAATAAAGGCTTTTGATTTGATTGACTCATACCTAGGGGCAATTTAGAGGGTCCGATCAGCCGTGGAATGTGGGAGGAAACCGGAAGACCCAAAGAAAACCCACGCAGCCCTGGGGAGAACATGCGAACTCAACACAGTTGGACCGATCTGGATTTGAACCCAGGTCTATGAGACTGATGCGCTAACCACTCATCCTCCGCCCCACGACAAATAACATTGTAAAGCATTTTTTATTTATTGTGCCCCCTTGTTATCCTTAAAAGGGGATTACTCCAACTGTTTCTTTTTTTTTCACCCAAAAAATATTTCTTGTGAAGTTCTTTTTTATCTGAGTGGATTGGTTAGAACAGAAGATAACTTTGATCTGGGTGCAGCCTGTTAAGATTATTTTATGATTGAAAGGTAGTATATGACTAAACTATACTTGCAGTTCAAGCAGTTGAAAATGAACTGGCTTGTGAAGAATCAGGCAATTTTATTTCTTCCACTTTTTGTGGAGTAACCTAACAAAATGACACCCTGACACATTTTGCATACTTTAAGAGCATCGTCTTTGTGTGTTGGCAGTGTGTGCGATGTTTTCTGAAGGGGATGAAACGGGCAAACTCTCCTTGACAAGTACAAGTTACAAGTTGTTGTGTTGTTTTGAACTCTGAGCTCAAAGTATTCGGCTCCTGACAGTGCTCGCGATCACCTGAATTATTTATCCCGAAGGGCGATACGATATGCTCTTTTGATCCTGCTTGTGTTCTTTTTTCTTTCTGTCTTTTTTCGTAACAAATAACAATTTGTCCTGATCATTATTTTATGGAAAAGCAAAAAGCATTCTATATCTGAGCTGCACCAGATGTTTTCTCTCCTCACAATTTTCTAGCCATGATGTAGCTTGTGAGATACGGAATTGCTCAAATTCAAAAAATAAATACCAATTATGTGATACTATGCTGAATTATTTTGAATTCCTGTTAAAAACAGTCCCAAATCTGACTTGTAACAATATGGATTTTAAAAATTAAAGAATAGACAAAGGGTAAAGGCTTGACTAGAGGGCTACACTTCAACTTTCGTTCACACAAAGACAGTCTTGGCCGAGTTAAAGAAATCCCTCAGGATAAATGCTTTGTATGCCAAGGATCTGGCGTTTAACCGGCCAATTTTGGCTGGAGCTGATGGCACTAACTTGGCTTCATGTTCCCATAACGATCGTACAATGATTTAAATCCTTCTCATTACTCTTGCTCACATAAATTTGTATATTTTCTCTATTTGATGTTTTCCTTTCCTTACAGTTACAGTATTCATTCTATATAAAATGTATTAAAATATATTTAAAACATTGCATTTAATCGCAAATATGGCATTTTTTTATATTAGAAAAGTGAATAGTATTCAGAGTATTGAGCACACCAGTATAATACAACAAGCTGTACCCACAAAATAAAAAAGAAATTATGTCGCTTGTATTTCCATCTCATGTTGAAAGAACTGAATGAACATTTATGACAAACAATCTTGAAGCAAGAACACGTTGCCGCTCATTTGAATAACCATTAGATTTCTGTCAAACTAAACAATGCAGGGAGGGAAGAATACAAATAATTATGAGCTAAAACTGACAATCTAAAAGTAGGAAATACGCATCTTTAACCAGCACAAATTAGGACAAAAGTACTATTAAGAATAGGCAAGATTGGGAAAATCTATACACAAGTTGCATTTAAATTTAGGCTGCTAGTGTTACATCTCGAAATTAAAAAAAAACCCTCATTACTCAAGCTAGTTTGTAAAGTAGATGATGAATTATAATGATTAGCATCTGAAGATGGAGTCCTGTGTGACAAGGAGTGCTAAAAAAGGGCAGATTTTAATCTTCACAATTATTTCAAATGAGGAAATGCTACTGGCAAGTTCTGTCTGAGTGAACTTCAGTGAAATTCTCCTAAGCGTTGCACTCATTCTCTCTGCAGCGCTACTGTGACAGGACGTATCATCTAAATGTCGCCTGGTGGGAAAATGATATTCTTGTGCACAAGGCGGGGTCATGGATCAATACCATTGCATGAAACAGCAGCAGCTCTCTGCATGGTATTCTCTTGCCCAGCATGGCTATCTGTGATGGTGATGAGCATGGACATGGATTCATTGCGCTTTTAGGTCATGAGCCACGGGAGGTAAAAGGCCGTCCTCAGGTTCAGGCTGAGAGTCCCGCTCTACAAGATGTAGGTATTCTATCATATTCATCTTGCAGCCATCTCCATTTTTTTTGGTGTACCACAGTGACACAAAAGGTGTGTGGGTGTTAAAAGGCGCTGTGTCAACCAACAATATGTGTCGATTTTTTTATTCCAATTAGTGCACTATGTTTTGAAACTAGCCTTTAAACACTCATGGCCACAAAAGGTACTTTTGTTTCCTGTGATGGAGCTGTGATGCTCATCAAAAACATTTTATTAACAAACATGCAGCAAAGGGGTTTGCAAATGGAACCATGTGAATATTGACATAATTCCCATACAGGGTATTCCTAACTCCCCCTGTCCTTATTTTAGGTTTAGTTTTATGACTTCATCTATGCAGTAGCAATGCTTTAAAAAGGACAGTTGTCTGTACAATCATGGAAAGAAACAGAGAAGTTGGCAATAAAATGAACATTTATGAACAACAGCAAAACTCTGCTTTACAAACCTGAATTCATTCTGTATACTATTTTCCTAAACTGTTAATGAACTGTGATTCAATTGAACATTAAAGTATTTTTACACTTGGTAAGTAACGACATACACACAATTATTGGTAGCCTTCTGTCAAGAAAAAAACCCAAATTATGGTGGAGATAACTTTAAATCAAAAGTGTTGAGAGGTCATTTAAACCAGCCCCATCGGAGTAAACTGATCTAGGAAGATGTTCAATATTTAGATTAGGATCAGGACTCGATATGATAGTCAACAGAACAGTCTAATAGCTGGTTCTCAAGCCATTTGTGGAGAAATGAATGCATTTCATGTTTACTACATTTTCACTTTCAAGTTTTTTGAATAAATGTAGGTTTTATTTCCTGTTTTTTTTCTCAGAAGGGTACCATTTCCAACATTTTATTTTGTGTGTACTTTCCCCGGACTAAAATTTCTAAGTACCAAAATGCATTTGGGAAATTATCTTTTGAAGTTGGACAGTGTACACAGGTGTGGCTTTTATTGAGGGCTATCAGCTGAATTCAATGCGTGGCGATGTGTGTTCTGTGAAGTATCTTACATTAAAGCCCTTTGTGGAATAAGGGTTGCCAATACAAAAACAAATGTAACAGATTCATCCATCCATTCACAAGCCTCACGTTGCAACAAAATTTTGCTGTCAAAAGATGCAGATGTAGTATACAAAATAGACACCTGCATAACACTAATTAAAGTACATGTTTTTTTCTGGAACAAATCAGTCCCATGTGGCAAACACCAAATATTGACTTTGGATGTATTCATTTGTGACTTTTATTTGTACAACACAATACTTAAACACATAAATAGAAATTTTGTTTTGGGACTTCTTTGACTAATATGTGAATTTCTCCCTCAGTGCTGAAAGGAGTAATATTTACTTCTAATTAGTCAAGTGTTCATTAGCAGCACGAACTGTGCGTTTAATAATATCACATGTGCTAAGTGTCATAACAACTCACTTCTCTTATTCCAATTTAAAGTGAGATGAAGCATTTTATCTTATTAATCGCAGCGGTCTTAGATAGGCCAAATACAACGTTTCGACCATTCGCGCCCTCAGTTATCCAACATTATAAAAATGTATTTAAAAGGTGATGTAACCCATCTGTAAGCTTGAGACTGTCCCACCTCTTTTAGAACGTGCTGCAGCCATAACATTATAAGTGAATGATTATTTGCTCAAATCATAGTAGAGTATAGTCATTAGCTGAGATAGGCTCCAGCACCCCCGACGCTTATAAGGACACACAGTTTGGAAAATGAATGAATAACAAAGAAATACAACCGTATATAGGTAGGAGAACCTGAGGTACTATGATGCACAAGGCATTAACCCTGCCCACCCAGTTCACTCGGGAGCTGAAATGAGGGGGAAAAAACTGGGAACACACACAAAGATATAACACTTAAATTTGGCATAGAACTAGAAGTCATTAAATTTTGAAATAACTTGCCTGCAACCCAGCCCTGAAGAGCTCTACGAGTGATTACTGCTGCCGTGTAGGACGGGTATCTACTGCAGCTGTTTGACATGTGACCCACGCAGCATGAATTTAGGAGATCAGGTAATTCCCCCTAGGCTGAATTCACTCCTGATTTCATATCATGTTCTTCTACTCAAGAACAAATTGAGCTCACAATTGCTACTTGTATGCATTTATTTAATTATTATTCTTTTTAATCTCTCAGCAATATTGAGACTTTCAACAAGTGCGTGAATTTAGATAATAAGCAAGAGGGGAAAAATAATGTACCCCCCTCCCCCAAAAGGATGGAAGATCAATCTTTCCTCCTCCTCACCAGCAGCTGCCAAGAAAGAATTGACCAAGCAGGGGAATTTGTTATTTTCTAATGTTTAATATTTGCAATTTCCTATTTTCCTGACATGGAAGTTAATAGCAATGACACATTCACTGATGTAAAATTTAATAGGATGCTGCCAGAAGATGGGACACATTGTCTCTGATATAATACAAATGTTTTTCTCTTTCTATTATCTTTAAACATTACACAGAACAGATAGATGTGGCATCCTTGCTTGTTTGAATCATCGTCTGCGTTCTGATGCTGCTTGTCCCCCCATCAGACAAATAGTAACAACATGGCCCTTATATTTTATCATCTGGAAGTTAAAAAAAAGTCAAATGTTTTTCTGAATGTTCTTATTTTCTTACCATATCGTCATCAGCTGACAAAAGCATTGAAATGTACAATAACAGTTTCTTTCTGCATTTTATGACAGTATTTTGCTTCAAGGAAAGCAATTGTTGGGTGTTTTTTTTTTTATTACTGTAATTCTTATTTTATTACACATTGCTTACAAAACATCAATGTTTGACTTTAATAGAAACATCGCGAATCTTTTGAGGTTCGACTTTTTGGGGCTCTGCTACCACAATATAAATGGATTTTCTTCATATCATGGGTTGGCATACTGTGAAACCAAAGTAAATACTGAGGGCTTTGTAGTGACATTTAAGGTACATATGAGACCTAACGTGAATGTCCTTTTACGGATTATTTTAAGGCTGATAAGCCACGAGCGGCTCAAGGCATCTGGAGGTCAGTTTTAGCCGAGGACAGGCAACCTATTAGACATTTTGAATTTGTGAGGAAAAAAATGAGCAGACTGATATTTTCATGAATTGCTTATTTATCTAACTTCAATTTACATGCACAACTGTGAACGTTGAATTATAGTGAAGTCCCTCTGGGGTTTCTGGCTCATCTGAAGAGCAACAAGGGACATTTGAGGAGCAGTCAGGAGGCGTAAAACCATCAATTTTTCCTGAGAGAGCAATAGAAATGGATGAGCAAACTCACGGCCATTGAGCATCATTATTTTGTCAAAAAAAGAGAAAGGCAAAACCTCGGGTCAGAATAGCAACAACAACAAAGAAAAAGAAGACTACCCTGTTAAGATATGTCCATTGCGCACCAGATAAATATATTTTTAAATTCCCACCTCATCATGTCATGTTATTTAAGGATTGAGATGGAATTTCAATTTGGAGTTGAAATAAGCGGATTGAAATTTATTATATGAACTACTGCTTGGCAATGTTTCCTCTAATTTTTTGTTTGTCTGGGCAGAAAGACAACCTCCCTGAGCACACTGAGTACCGGTGTGAGCAACATCATCATTGCTCGCTATGGGCACACACCAGTATCACACCTGCCATAAGCAGGTGCATGTCTAGTACACATAAATGATTTAGTAATAATAAAATGTAATGATTAATATCTATGAATGGGCGGCCTGGCGGATGAGTGGTTCGTGCGTCGTCCTCACAGCTAAAAAAATAATAAAAAAATTGTGATTTTATTTTGTGCGCTCCATATGATTTGCTGTGCGCAGAGAAGACGAGAGTAGTGCGCAATTGCGCACGCGCGCAGTTTAGAGGGAACATTGCTGCTTGGGCTTATTTGAATCAAATCCTGTGTTGTCATTTAAATTCGACCCAGGTGGTGACCTAGTATATTATTTAAGATATAGCTTCATGATATTCATCATGTGTTTATGCTTGCAATGAATTTAAAAAAAGCTCATGTAACGTTGCTCATCTGGCAATGTTTAACCTAGACCCAAAGTAAATTATGCGTGCCAGTTCAAATTAAAGCATGGGGAGGATAACTATTGGATTTTTTTCACCTAAAGTTGTCACAACGTGCGGCGAGCAGGCTAGAATAGGTAGGATGGACCCAATTACAAAGAAACGAGGAGGCCAGGCCAGGTGGCGGTAACTCAAAATGTTTAATTAAAGAGACCAAAAAACAAAGTGCAAACAAAAGCAGAGGATCAAAAAAATAAAAAAGGCTGGAGAATCAAACAAACAAAGGCAAGGCTTGGACGCATACATAACTGAAAAAGATGAAACCAGAAACAAACAAACAACTTAAATTCATAGACAAGTGTTAATGAGACATAGGGAACAGGTGGGTGACACTCGAGGCAGCGGATAGGCTGAGACACATGGGGGATGTGACAACAGGTGAAAATAATGAACAATCACAATGATGGGACAGACAGAAATGTGAAAAAGAAAAAAAAAACACAACATGAAGGATGAAAATGTATAGAAAATTAAAGCCTGCTTGATCGTAAGAATGTTTTTGAGAGAATATACACACACACATCAGGAAAAGTTAGTAAAGCAGGAAATGTCATACATGGAGGGTCTTTCCTTTACTGACAAACAATCACGCCTAACCTTAAAACATATTGGTTTCTTTCTATGACCCTCTCATGTCACTGGCTGACTCAATCTAGACAACATCTGTAAACTTTGGAAATTCCACATAAGTCCAGGTACAATAAGAAAAGAGGTTGACATTTTAAACAGATTGCCACCTAATCTCTCTAGTAGGGGAGTCGTGTGATAGGTGAACTTCGAACTTGGAGGGAGATAGCTTTGAAATGTCACAAGCAATGAAAAATAACACAAGCCTTCCCTGATAAAAAGAAATCTCTCCCCGTGTGCTTCATGTAAAATCACTGCCTGCCTGCCCCTCAAATGTATGACATTTAAGACTCACACTCAGATTGGTAGACTAGTTTTAAATAAAAGTATCAATATTGTGCTGCTCTTTTCATTGATTGTAACATAAGGTACTTCTGCGTATGAAAGGTTATGAAAATCAGTATTTTTTTTTTATGTTTCAGCAGCTCTATTCAATTAACAGAGTTAAGTTTTCTCATAAGAATTGACAGTAATAGAAATGAATAGTTAGTAAAAGCGGTTATACTGGAGAACATTCATGTATGGAGCATTTTTGGGGGGAGAAAAATCCTTTTTGTTGTTGTTGTTGCAGGCAACAACATCAGCCTGGATTTGCAGACGTGTGATGTGAACATTTTTACGAAACAGAAGACACTGAAGCAACTGGCTGACTTACAGAAGGATAGGAAACCCGCTGTGTTAAAAGCAGGGACAAAAACCCCATCCCAATGTGCAAACTTTAACATTTTATTTTCTCGGGTCGAACGCAGAGCTCCAGGCATTGCCTCGAGAAATAAAATCTTCATAGAGTCTGATCCAATTTGTGGATGCCATGTTACTGAATTCGCCAAAAAACAAAATAGTTTTAGAATTGACATTCTTCAAGGTGCTCTTTGAGTGGATGGATAGCAATGCCTTTAGGGGCCGGATGGTGTTTTTTCTTTTTCATTTTTCTTTTTCTTTCTTTTTCTTGGAGAACATGAGACACGGCCCCACATGTCAAGTCCTTTAGAATTGCATTTGAATATGACGAAATCTAACGTTCCAATCCAGTAACTCAAAATGTGGCTTCCACATGTCAGAAATGTTATGTACTCCTCCAGTAATTGGGATAAAAACATGAGGTTTGGATAGTGCATATTAATATATAGTGGGTTGACCTTGAAGATTAAAACTGCGGTCTGCTTTTAAAACCGAGAAGTTCTCATTCTTTCCGATTTCTTTGAATCTCTGCAGTGAAACCAACGTCAAATAAGTCATTATTTCAAACTCATGAACCTTCCGTATGTCTTTTGACATTCCAGTGTCTTCCTGCAGAGCACAGATATTCTTGCTGAAGGTTTAGCAAACTTTAACATTTTATCAAGGTAACGGACAAACAACACACAGCTGAGATAGAAAATTAAATATTTTTGACCCATTTTATCATTAATGGACTTTTAAGGCAGAGTGCAATTTTTTTTAAAAATCAACAAACATTGCTTTTAGCGTGAAGGTGCTATTTAATCACTATGTACTTACTTTTTGTTTTCTAAATGATGAAAAGACAACAACTGTCTGTAAATTCATAAAACTCCAATAATACTGAAACATCTTGCAGGGGTGTTAATAGCAGGAACATCTCCCGACCATTTATTCCATCTACCACAACAACTTTTATTTCTAACCAGCAGCAACAATGTCACTCTTTTCTGCCTCCTCTGCAAAATACTTGGCTGACTTTTTTTTCCATTTTTCATCCCTGTCACTTTTTGACTCTTCATGATGATGGAAGCTTCAATCAACACTTTGCAGTAAACCTCCAAAAATGTGATGGTGGTGTAGCAATAAACACGTTCATAACATACATTTGTTTGCAGAAACTCAGAACATAGTGTGCAACCAATCCTAATGCAGATATTAAGTCACAATTAATAATATATATTTTGTTGTCATTGAATATTCTGGTGTCAACCACAGTTGCAGGCTTTTTAGCAGTATTTGATGGTGGAATTCATATGAAAGAAGAAGGCAGTATTCCACTGGGGTTTTCATGTGAGTTAATTGGCATGGTTATAAAAAAAGGGGGGTCGGGCACTTTTTTCAGTTCATATCTCCTTTATGTAGTGGTCAACATGTTGAACTCAGAATGATGTAAAATGAAGGACGTAATAAGAAAACGTACTAATAAAACAGGATCATCAAACAAATGCTATTATTGTTCAAAGATAACTCAAGTAAACATGATGTCTTGTTTTAAAATGGTGATTTTATTCTCTTTTTTTCTATTAGGGAATATATTTTCAAGAATGAAAGCTACATGGCCTTGCCTGAAAAAGTAATTGCCCTCACAACCCTAAGCTCCAACTGCATTTTCTATAACTGGCAATAAGTCTATCACAACTCAGCGGAGAAAAATCTTTGGCCCATTTTTTTTTATCTAAGCAACGTTGGAGGCTTTTTGTGATTGGACTTTTTTTCCACGGCAGCCTAATATAGTGAAATAATCTTTATTTTTTATTGCACAACACATGTTTAAGAGCGAGGTCTGTTTAAATTTCTCCTTATCCAGTTACATATGTACCATGATTTCTTATACAAAAGTGTTTTTGTTGTTGTTACGTTTCTTTTTGGCTTGCAGTTATCGCATGTTAAATTATTCCTTTCCTACTGGTCACAGCATTCAAGCATACGCACTTTCCGTGCACAAGAGAGCTACAATTGAGATTCACTCTATTCATTCAAACTGTGAAATTATTGTAAGTGGGCACAATTTCTATTGCATTGCCTTTTTTTAAGAGGAAAAATTAACAATGGAAAAACGGATGACAAAAAAAACATTTTGGTGAGTGGCTGACTCTGGAACCCATTTCATTTCAACAGTGATAATTGGTGTGAAAACACACAACAAACACATGCACTCAATGCTGAAATCTCTGAAATGGTGAAAGATTGACGTTTGTCAAAAGCAGCCTGTTGGTGATCCAAATCAATTCCAAGCAACATGGTTTTTAACAGACTCCCATATGATACCATCGATTGCTCCTTCCCAAATAAACAGTGTTAGTTAGAGCTACATGCAATTACTAAGCATAAAACACCCATGACTCCCTCCTAATTATTAGCCCTTGTGACTAATCGCAGAGTACTGCAATTAATGGAGCAACACTTCAACAGGAACAGAGATAGAGCTACTGCTTACTGCGATAACTTCTAATTTAGCAGGTTTCATCATGCACATCTATTCTGTTTAATTAGACTTATGAAATATGGCTGACCTTCTGATGGCACAGAGGCAGACCCTGATTGCAAATCTTTGTTGGTTTTATCTAGCGGAAAATGCCATCAATCTATCCGTCATCTTTACTTTTAATTTTTTTTTTTACCCGCAAATCAAAATTGAACGTTTGTATGTATGCAGGGTGTGTGCTTATTTCAATCACTTGGTGTGTGTGTGTTTGGAGGAGCTTAAATGCTTAAAGAGTAAGGTTGCTGATGGGAAAATGATGAAGCAAAGCCACACACATTGTTCAAAGTCAGAATCTAAAGAAGATGCTTGCCTTGCTACCAAAGCATAATACTGTCTGCTTTTGTTAAACTTGGATAGTTTTATTGAGTGCCAGGCTAAATATTCCTCAAACATCTGAATAATTATAACAGCATAGAGCAACAGTGGGAGGTCGGCCCTGGTTTTCCTCCTGCACAAAACCAGCACACAGAGATCAGAGGCCCACCTGATTAGGTAGGAGTATCAAATACCAAACAAACAGGCAGACTTCCAATTATCGTTTCTGTCTTGCTTGCAAAAAAAACCCCACAATGGAATACCTTTCTTTTAAAAGTTTGACATACATAGAAAGCATTCTTACAATTTTTGGGGGCGGTGACAACCACTAAAAATAAATCAATGCATAAAAATGCATATATGATGAAAAAAAAGCATACATTTATTAGTTTTAAGTGAATTTGTTTCCTTCAAGTTTTTGTATGTGGCAGAATGGTTTGAGGGCCACAAATGATTGCAAAAAAAATATGATGCTATTGGGAAGAAAAAAAATCTTACATCATTGTTTTGTTTCATTCACCTGTAATAATTTTTAAGGTAATACAACAAATGTAAATATCAGGCAAGAATAAACCAAGTAACAATTTTCGACAACAATTAATTGTTAATTTCCGGTAAATAGTTTAGTGTGGCTATTTTGGGGCGAAGATTAGTTAATTTCCGCTGAACAAACCCAAGCCTGTCTGTATAGAGCCTGTCTTTGAAAAAAAAGAGAGTGGGGTAACAGTGCTAAAATATCTAAAAAAACGATCTCAAAAAGCTACATATGTTTTGATCCAAGAAAATAAAAGAATATCAAGTCATTGAAATCTAACAGTCTAGAAAATGTTCCAAAAGTCAAGGCCTTGAATTCAGCAGTTTTCCATTGAAATCCTGAGATGTTGAATGAGTGTCCGTGACCTCAAGTTGAATCACACTTCATTTCTGCAGCAGAACAAGAGCCCAGATAGACCAATGACAACTCTTTAATGAAATATAGTTTTTGACTGGGCCTTGTCATATCAGGGTCAGCAATAACCTTCAACCAAACTTAGTAACGATTCGTTGGCATACATGTTAGAAAAGAGAGGTATCGAAACAAATAATAATTATAAGAAAATATTCCAACTGACTGTTGGGATGAAATCAACAGATTTGAATTGCAGGCACTTTAGGTGAGCAAATCTTATATCAAAAGTTTAAAACAAAAATGCTTCTTCAACTTGTTGAAATTCCAAGTCATTTGCGTTGTGCTGCTTTCTAAAAGGTAAGCCAAACACGAGTGCTAATAAACCATCTTTTGGCCTCGTGAATCAAACACGCATGACATTGTGCTATGTGGCAAGCTGTTCAAAAAGCAGGAAAATCCTGTTTTCTTTACTTTAAATTCAGGAGCGTCTTTAGATTTGCATGCCTTGTCACCGAGGCCACATGGAGGAAAGCCTCGGAGCGTGCGGCAGCAGCCGGCAGCTCCACCAAAGACTGCAGAAACAGCTGTTTTCCTGGATGCTTCCTACTAATGTGCTTCTAAACTTGATGGGCTCGAACAGCTTGCGCTTGTTACATTCTGTTCAGCTGACTATTACCAGACTGTGTCACAAACTGAACATCTACAGCAGGAAGCTGCCAGCCATCTTTAACATGCTTTCTAGCAGACTGATAGGAGGAGAAGCCCACTAGAGACAAGGATGGCAGGAGACAAGAACGTCATGACCAGTTGCTATTCTCTTCATTATTACCCGCTATTGTACACACACCTTTCGTCTAAAACAAATAGCATTTTACGATGAAGTTTTGTTATTTCCTGGAGTGTTCTGTCTATCCGATGACAAAGAAAAGCTGTTGAGGATTGTACAAGGGGAATTTAATGCCCAGGTTTCAATTAGTATAATAGCATTGTAATGGGCTGTACAAAATACATCGAGGCGGGCTACTCCAGTAAGACCCAGTCTTCAAGCCTGTGAGCTTGTCAAGGACAGGGGCAAAAGGATGATTAATTTTAAATATGCTGCCTGTCATAAATATTCACAACGAATGACAAAAAAGAAGGGCAGTGTAGTGATCATTACTGTTATCTTGGGCACAGTCATGTAATTTGTTCATCCGTTTTTGAATCGTTGACATTAGGACAATACTTACCAGGTAATCCTGGATTCCAGTTTTTCCATCACCTTAACTACTCACTCAAGAGGATCCATCATTTTGTTCCTCTGAGCTTGTAGTTCTCAAGAATGAATAGCATGATTTCCTAGAACTCACAATTGCTTTCTGGAAGTAAACATTTTGTATCAGTCCACTACTAAAAAACAAAAAAAACAAAAAAACATTCTGTTCACAATCCATTTCTTCTGATAATTCTCTTGCCCTTTTATTACGATGATGTACTAGTTAACTTTGCAGCCCGTGTAGGTTCTTGTACATATTTCTTACTCAAAACTTACTCACAAACATCTTGATTTAGTATTTTGCATCTGGGTTATTTAAACATTGAAGACTGGGACCTAAAATGTCCTCCAACTATGGAATGCCCCAGCTACTCTTTGGTTCTACAACATTTGAGATGAACCAATTGAGTGCACAGAGACAACTATATACAAGTCTTCTCCTGAGGCAAATTGATTAATATTCCAATGTTGAACTATATTGTGCAAGGATGTCACAAACAGTATTTGCACCGTGTATAATGTTGTGTTTTGCCTCACTCGGCAAGGACTAAACAAAATCATTTTTTATTATATCACCAGAGTTCAAGATGCCTGTTTATTGAAAAACAGTCTCAAATAATGATGAAAAACTATGAGATTAAATCCCCCCGTATCAACATTTAAAGACAGGTTTATACAGTCCAGACAATGTCACTTTTCTCACCCTTTTTTTTATTAAGAACTGCTTAATATGAAGAGTCATTCTTCCCCTCTGTCACATTGCCATCCATCAGCCGCACGAGCACAAGCGTATCAATCATTCAGACGCGATCTCTAATCCTATCTGACATCGCAATCTGTGTTCTGATGGTCTGCAAACTCAAGATTAGCAATTGCCAATCAGATTAGAGCTGCAGAGCCCCACATGGAGTGGATCTCAGCGGTAGGAACAGCAGTTTCCAAAATGTCTGCATCACTACTTCAGAGACATCAATCAAACCTCGGATTAACATTGTAAAGACAGACCCGAAGAGGACCATTTCCTCGGAGGCATTGCTGTGGACAATTCTGCATCGACCAACGCAGAAGGTTCCTGAGGAAAACAACATCCCTGCGGCCATCTACCTGCGGCTGTTAAACAAACTCTCAGAAACTAACATTGTAAAGTACCTGATGTGATAACGCTCCTTGACATAACCCCAGGGGCAGATCTTAGGGAGGTGGGGGGTGAGATTCCTTGGGGTGAATCTATACCCAAGTCCAAGCCTCTAGGGCAAGGGTGTCAGACTCGGGTTGGTTCGCGGGCCGCTTTAACGTCAAATTGATTTCACGTGGGCCGGACCATTTTAGATATAATATTTAGATTTTTTAAAATAAATGTATTAAAAAAACTGGATACAAAGCCCTGAATATTCATTTTTTATAGATATATACATATATATGTATATATATATATATATATATATATATATATATATATATATATATATGTATATATATATATATATATATATATATATGTATATATATATATATATATATATATATATATATATATATATATACCATGCCTTTGATCATATGTATTCTACTGCCATAGGTGAGAACCCATCAAAGTTCTACATATGACTGAGTAGTTCAATCTGCTCAGGATGTGACTCAGTGCCGTTGCCTTGGTAATGCATGCCAATGATTTCACAGGGGCAGAGCTTTGGGGGAGCACTGATGGGAAGGATGCGCTTGTTTTGGGAGTTTGATTTGATCACTAACAAGCTGTCTCCACAACTGTTCCTTAGTACTTGAGTTCATTATTCCGTGTATCTTTGAATGGATTTCCATTTGTGCAGTGCATCTCTAGCAACAAAATATGCATCAAATGCTGATTCTGAATATCATTCATTCATTTTCTGTACCGCTTATCTTCACGAGGGTCGTGTAGGTGCTATAATCCAATCCCAGCCAACTATGGCGGACAATTCTAACTTGCTTATGCTAACAACTGGAAAAATCAGTTAATGTTTTATAATTAAATTTCTTCCATTTATTTATGTAGAATTATTTGGCCCGGAATGTTTCTGCATAATTATATGCATAAACTCAGAAACGCACTATGCTCATTAATTTTGCAGTTTTTGCTTGGCACAGCTGGATTTACACATGTGCATGGTGAATTTCAGAGGGTATATTTTCATACTGACCATATGGCTCTGTCAAGCCCTCCACCTGTGTTTAGTACACACCTTCTACTACTTTGTCCCTTTGTGTGTTTACTTTAGATTCATATGTGTGGGAGTGGGGTGACCATCTGTCAGCCATCACCATGGTTTTCCTTCGCTTAAAATGTCTGCTTCTCTCATCCACTATGCCTGGAAAATAACGTTTTTTCCTTTTTTTTAATATCTGCTCATAGTGCCATCCTAGCATTCTGGAGAATCATTAAGCTGTTTTGACTATAACAGTTTACACTTTGAGCAGCAGAAAAATTCTTATTCCGGATTTCAAATTAGCTCTGACAGTTCATAACCACTGAATATGGACTAAAATAGGCATCTGCACATTCTAATATGGCTAATATTCTACTGAATCCCACTATGTTAATATTGATATCGTATATCAATATTATGATGAGACATAAACATATAATATATTATGCTTAAACATAAAATCTGCACATGGCTCTGTGAATACATAATTATTTACTTCATTATCTATTAAAGAAAGCTGTAGTGAATTCCTCTCTCATTTTTGTTGTTGTATGTGGGTCTCAGTGGACACCCTTTAATTGAGTAAATCTAACATAGAATACAGCATTATATTATCTTAAAAATGACATAAAATGAACATTAAATAAATAAATCAATTTAATTTGTTGACAAGTTTTTATTGCAGATTATACATGACCAAGATAATATCATAGCACCAGCTTTCTTGTATCAGCGGGGGCATTTTTTATGTTCTTTCTACAACATTGCTAATTAAAATCCATACAAAATCAATACCACTAATGAGTTTTAGCATCGCTGTTGGTTGTCATGATTACTTAAGATAAGAGTAGTAAATTGAAGCTCTTTTAATTAAGTGTAAGATTTACTGCAGTTTATGTTGAAGGGGATTTATATTGATTTTCCTCTGGTGTTTGTTCCAGCTATCCGAACATGTATTCTCAGGATTTAAAGACCAAATTTGTAGTTTGAGTTTTTGTTTTGTCATGCTGTACGGGTCTTCAATTATTTGGGAACAAGACTGAATAGGACCTCAGCATTGTACTTGGGACAAATAGTGAATGGAAGTATTTTATTTCAGTCAAGCGAGGTCTGTTGAACAAGCAACTGAGGGCATAGTCACACTTGGTCCAGTAATCATTGTGTTGATGCTCGATTATTTTCTTCCCCACTGGCCTGCTAAGGACTATTGAATCTAGCAAAATATGACTTTGACTTTGTCCTTCTCCCCAATTTGCACGACATTGTTATCCACCACTGTATTACTGCTTCAGTGCGAACATAGGTTAGTTTAACTTATATATGTTATTATCATTTATTTCGTGGGGTCAAATACAGAAAAAATGAAGAGGTGATAGTATCGACACGTAAAGAGTATATACTAGATGTATTTTAATAATTCATTCACATTTTGCCGACTTTACGACAGTCTTCGCTCTGTTGTCCGTGCTAAATTTACAAGATGTTGTTTGCCAATTTATGTAGTGTTTAAGGCAATTGCTTGTTTAGAAGAACATTGTCTCCGTTTGTCTGCCACCCTCAAGAAATTTATGTTCGACTACCCAGACATTCAGGAGCAGGGCCCCACCACAGACACAGCCCAAGTCAAATTTTATCATCAATTAGAAGTAGTTGTCATGTATGGTTAAAAACAATGACAGAACCCTTTACTGGCAGTTATGAGGCAGTAGACAGCAGACATTTTGTCTTCCCAATGAGAAAAATATAAGGTTTGTTATGAGCAGTCAAAATCTGTAATGCCACACAGGACTCAAAATAGCATTTAATGGGTTGAACACAGCTGATCCTCAAAGTTCCAAAGCTAAAAACAAGACAATTTGACTTTAGATAAGTCAAACTAACCAGAATATGATGGAAGTTCACTTCGCCAGGAACTCTGCGTTTTGCTTTTTCACTTTTGGACTGTAGTTAGTTAGTAGGAGAATGAATGCATTGCCTTTCAACCTTGCACAACAAGGTTTTACCTGGAGAGATGCTAACTACCACGATAAATCTCTGTTCACATTAATGAATAGGAACAGTCATTCTTCATTCGTAACTCACAAATCACATCTTCAACATATTGCATATATTTATATTTAGTATTGCACATAATGAGAAATACATTACAGTCACACAATTGAAGATACATGGCACTTTCACACCAAGCCCAAGGCAACGATGTGAATTCTTACAACAGTAGATGGAAAAGCGACATGAGACCCCTCTGACACGCTATAATAAATAAAATGGAAGGGGAAGTTACTGTCTGCACAATGCACCAAGATTAACGACCAAAACACTACATAAAGTGACCGGGTTTACCTCAAGACTAACAACATGAAACTTGTAAACAAGACTGTCATTATTCTTTCTAGCACTCTACGGCCATTCAGCAACGTTCTATTCAGCAACTTAAACTGAAAGAAAAGCTCCAGGGATGCTTCCACATGACTTGGGTTTTGAATATTGCAATGTATTTGTGTTGTGTAATGGCCTTCCCACTAATAATTAAATGCCAGGTTTTTGTGTTATTAGGGAAAAAAGCCATGACCAACATTGGCTTGTGGGAATTATGAATACTTCCAAATTGCCACTAGAACATTTGAACCAACAGTATTGGGGGTTAATTAAAGGCACTTTTAAACACCACACAATTACATCCCCTGTTAACAGGGTATTCAACAATATTAGGCCCATTTGTTTAAATGATTTTGTTTGATATTAGGTTATTATAGAATGCAAAAATCTAGCATTTGAACAGGCATTTGCAGATATTTCATATCAACCATGAAGTGTGCTGAACATCTTTTATAATGCTTTCAAGGCCTCATAAATGCAGGATGACATTCTTTCCACCCAATAGGCAAAGTCCCATTTTTTATGTTGGATAATTGAAACCTTGACAATATTCATTGAAACTAAGAAACTTTTTTTCAGCATTTACCAAGACATTTTGCCAGAAATCTGTCCCTGATGCATCTTCAGTGAAGTGCACTGACTCATCTTTCACACCGTCCATTTTCGAAAGGGTTGCGGGGGTTGCTGGAGCTTAACCCAACTGTCTTCGGGCGAAAGGCAGACTACACCCGAGACTGGTCGCTATTAGCCGTAGGGCACACAGAGAGACAAACGACCATTGGCACACCCAATGAGTGAACCGCTGTGAAGTGCACTGTATTTTTTTAAAATATTTTAATATGAACAATTATATTCCGTGTTACATTCAGGACAGAGCATAATACAATATCCAAAAATCATAGTCAGAAGCAAAGGTAATAATAACTTTTAATCCGTTTTACTTTTTGCACATTATGCAACATTACGGTCATCACATATTCAGGACTACTTAAAAATAACAGCTTAAATTAATGGAGCAGTGATTCGAGAGAGACAGGGAACACGTTGTACTGGTTTCTGGTCAATAGTGGGGCACACATTGGCGGAGTGCCATTCAAACTTATATCCCTAACATGCATAATTTAGCAATTCAGGAAGGCTGGTATGATTTATAAGTCCTTGTAGCAATTTATCCAAGATACTGACGGCACGCCATGCATTTCAAAATCTACGACTGTTTTTGACTACTAATCTGGAATTCTTAATGCAAACCCTGCCCTCACTTTATCTTTTGGAATTTATTTTTGAGCAGTTTAATAACTAAACTACAGGCTGTTGAAATGATTCCCCGAACTCTCAATTAGAGAGAATATGGAATGAGTATTCAACAAGAAGACTGCCACTATTCAGATGGGCGAAGTTAGATTCCATATTTTATTTTGAGTCCTAACATTTACTAATGAATTGTATGTAATCAAATTCATGTTTTCTTGCCCAGCGCTTGCACATACACACACCCACGTGATATTTGGGATGGGCATTCTGATGTTCTAATCATCAGGCTTGCTTCTTTATGAGACACTTTATGCATACACCTGCATTGAAAAAGACTGATGTATATGATTGACATGTCTTAAATTATTTGACACATGCAAATGATTATAAGTCGTTGACATTCTGAGAGAAAAGAGCCAAGCGAAGGAATGTGACCTGCCTGAAACACCTTTAGATTGTTCATTTTACGCAAGCTTCTATGCCACCTGTGCATCAGCCAAATGCCAAAAAGGTCGAATTGACAGGCTGAGTCAACATTTATAGAGACCATGCCATCTTTGAAGTGCACTTCCTTTTATAATAAATGGGTGTCTGAGTCCCCCATCTTGTCTATGCAGCTGCAAATGTAACACTTAGCAAAGCAATCTGTAGCAAGTGGCAAAGGCCACATCAGTCATACAGCTCACGTTATTATTATTCACACTTTTTTTTCCACAACTGGCTTTCTGAGATCCAGGACATCATGAGTGATATTACTCTGGCAAGCAGAACTAAATATATATTCACTCACTTATTTTCCAAACCGCTTACCCAGAGAAAACCCACACAGGCCAGGGGAGAACATGCAAACTCCACACGGTGAGGACCGACCTGGGATCAAACCCTCCACCCCAGAACAGTGAAGCTCATGCACTAAATCCTCATCCACCAGGCTGAATATACATGTTTATACAGTGAAATAACATTTCCGTCAAAAATCCTGCCCGTAAAAGGGTTTAAATGCCGTGGCCACGGTCTTCTCCAGAGATGTCGACCAAGAACGCCCGAATTCCTTCCGGCATGTTGACTCCCAGGCTTCGAAGGACCAAAATAATAGGTTCACCAAAGGTATTCCCAAATTCACCTTTCAACAAAAGAGGCATCTGAAGTGATATCCTTTATTTCTTGCAAGAAGAGAATCGATCCACACGTGTCTCCGGTCAAGATCATTCTAATAACTCGATGTCTCTCTCGCTAATTTATTCATAAGATTTTAACACCATGCCCCACAGAAGTCTAAATATTTTTATAGTCTCATTCCAATTGATCTCAGTTCTTAAAACAATTGTAGGTCTGTTGAATCTTCCCAAGAGAGTTTTGATGTGAACCATCCTGAGAAGCTGATGTTTCCCAAAATAATCCACAGTTCCCAAGAGCGCTTGTTGTGAGCCATCTTGAGAAGCCGATGCTTCCCAAAACAATCCACCATTCGATGTGAACCATCTTGATGCTTCCCAAAACAATCCACAGTTCGATGTGAACCATCTTGATGCCCAAAACAATTCACAGTTCTCTTGATGCGAATCACAGTCATTACTTTTGCAAGAGATGTATTAAAATGCCCTTTGTATTAATGTCAATAACTCTAAAATTAAAGCAAGCGTTCTTCATTGCAAGCACATATATAATGATTAATATTGATACACATTTATAATAATGATAAACCTAACAAAAATATAAGGGTTTTTGGCGCCCTCAGTCAAAAAAGTTCATAACCCCTTCTCTCGTGAATATAAAATGTGCATTTGATAAATTTGCTGCTAAGGCTAAAACCACACTTATCTCTTTACCCAGTCGGATTTGTACAAAATGAAATTGTTTTATGCCTAACTTGGTGCCTCCTATGGTTAACTTGTTCAGTTACAACCGTAAATATGAGAATCAAACAGTGTTGTAATGACTTTTTTTTAGATGGAAGCAGCATGAAGCACAAAGCAATTAACCGATTATACATGAAGACTAACTTTTCTCACTGCCAGGCACGTCCATTTCGGTATGAACCATATTGTAATACTGGCATGTAATTTAACTCTGAGCATCATCTGTCAAAACACACTGTTTTTCAGTCACAAAGATTAGGAAAGCTTTTGATATGCTTATTTGTCATGCGTTAGTTTAAAATCCGGTCAATTGCAACGGCTTGAGCCTGATTGCTTGCTCCATTGTATATTTTAAAAGTCTAAGTACTGTAAAAAGCCATCTTATAGATGCAGAGCCTAATCCTGAATGACAAATGCAAAATATAGCGATGAAAGAATGTCATTTTTTTTCTCTTTTCAACAATATCAAGACATTAGGTTTTGTACTTCTTAGCAAAACTGACTCACTATTTCACATCTTATTTTGGAATATTTTTGGGACGTCTTTAAAACGGAGCCCGAGGGTATTTGGCAGATTTACATAGCATTCTGTATTCATTTTAATTTTTCAGGAATTATTGTGTGACTTTTAAAAACAGCATGAAACATATCTGGTGTCCTAACCTAGCTCATTTTACCTCAGCCAGGGATTGGAACAGACTTCCGGCAAAATCACCAGTGATGGATTTTCCATGAAAAGGGGGACAGATTGTGATAGATGGGCATGTCCCACAACTATTTCTCAGATGTCTACACCACCTGGGCTATGCTGAGCTAAGTGTGATGCTTTTTTTGTTCAGAAAACACATGGCTTGTCTGGTTTGAGCCAAAGTCATCACTTAACATAAGTCAAACTTTAGAAGAGAAACATACATCTGCATAGATTTGTCAGGTTTGGGTTCTTTTGGTGTTTTGATAATTATCTTATATTTCCCTCTGCACAGCTCGTTCTTGTGATTGCATTAATTTCACTGGTTCTGCACGCTTTTGTCTCAACCAATCCACACCTCTAGTGCCAATATAGTTGGTGCAATGTGTCAAAAAATTGTCTGAGTTATGATCATCCCGTCACGACAGGTGAGTGGTGTAAATCTAAAAAGTTTAATTTCCCAAAACCCCAAAACACAAAACCTATTTATAAGGAAAACATTGACAAGGAGGCAACCAGCACTGAACTGAAATGATGCAAGTTCACAATGAAGATCTGCGAAGGACTCTTAAATTGCTTGGACATGGATTCCGGAGCAGATAGCGATAATCGAATACCTGATATGCGATTATTGTTGCAGTTGTTTTGACCTCGATAGTGTTATTCGGTTAGCTTATGCAATTGTTTGAATCAGATTACCTTAGATGTTTTGAATTATGCGCTACTAAATGGACAGAGGAGGATGCCGCTCTTCAGAATCATCCTGGATGAAGACGAATCGGGAGTGATTTTCCTTGCAAGTTGTAGCCAGTGTATGTTTTAAAGATGTCTCTCTGTTTGATTAAAGTGTCTTAAAAATAAACCTATCAGTATTTAAAATTGGGCTATCAATTAACTTTTTATAGTCCAAACTTGATAATTACCTACTTTTCTATATGAAGCATTTCCAATTTACCATTTTGTCTTAAGTGTAACCTGAACAACTGGTTCTCACTCGTGTGTTATACTTATTTTGTTGGACATGCCAGAGTGACACGAACGGCTCTCATTTGAAAGGGGAAAAAAAGAATAACATATCGAAAACAAATCCTTTCATTCTGCAAGGTAAGCAAAAAAGTTCTGTCCATTTTTTATGGAAATGGCTAATCAAAAAATGGACAGATCTTTTTTTTTATTACCTTGTAAATTTTCGCTTCCATCTTATTTAAACATGCATTTTGTTTTATATTGCCTCCTGGGCTCAGTTCCGCAGCCCCTGCCGTGTAGATGAAAAATTGTACTGTTTAGAGTCACTATCTCATCATAACATGTTGCCTTACTGGAAACAGTAAGTGCATACATGAATGTATTTTGGGTCCTGTTGCCTTAAAAATTCAATAGGTATAAATTACAAGGGATGACAGCACCCAAAAACATCAGGTGAGTCAATCACAATTTCAGAGCTCTTTTAAAATCAATTAACAAGGTGAAAGTCATCAAATCCACTCCATACCTTTCAAATTTACTCCTATAGTCTATTGGTCTCATGCGCTCAATGTCTGGATCAAGATTATGGAAGAAATATTACCAAGCAATGGCCCATCGATCATCAAAGCTGTCTCAGCCTCAAACTAGTCTGGCCCTACCAACAAAGACTCCTTCATATCTTAGATATTGGACCTTAGACTTGTGCGCTTATCACCTACATTTGGGGACACTTCTGCATATGATTCATGAGTTGTACTGATAGACTATGCTGAATAAATATACCTGAGTAGTTTGGTTTCTTTCTCACTCCGGTGGCGCTAAAACACCTTTTTTTTCTCTCATGTGCTTTCTTGGCTGTTGCTGTGCTTATGCAATAGGTTTTGTAAGCGGTCTCATAATCAGGTGGAGTGTTGCCCAATAGTGAATACGCCCGCATTAGCATTGTGCTATATCAAATCAGCATCACTAGGCTTCCCATGTAGATTTTGTTTTTCACTTTATATAAAATATATTGTTAAAAATAAGATGCTATTTCAGTCACAAAGATAAAGTGTTACTTTATCATAATTCAATCAGTTTGGTTTCTGACTGTGCCTTTATTTATGATCCTTGAAAATTAAATCAACACTTACAGAACTTGTTTGATGCGACAAAAGTATGTGTGGGATTTTTAACGGAAATAAAAATATTTTTATTTTTGGGGGGATAAATGTGTTGATTCTTTGTTTAACTTAACAGTTCATAGTTATTTTGTCCCACTTAACACCTTTACATGAAGACATGGCATTAATGCTCAATGAATGTTTATTTTAAAAAAAACATTCATTTATTATTTTAAGTAAAAAATTGATAGTACATTTTTGTACATTAAACCATCACCCAAATTGAAAAGACCCTTAAACATGCAAACTGCACACAGGGAGTGCAGAGACATGACTTAAACCCACAAATATACTGTCAAACAAAATATAATTAATTCTTAATAATAACTTAATAAAGGTAAACTGAACAGGGTTGATACTTCAGATGTGTATATCAAATTGATAGCACTACACATTAGGCAGTACCCAAGAAGCAGAGCTCACTTTCAACAAAGGTTGCCTAACCCCCCAAAGAGCGAGACAGTCAGACATACACAGACACACACAGACACACACAGACACAGACACACACACACACACACACACACACACACACACACACACACAAATAGAGAGAAAGAGACTTTTCATGTTCATTTGTCTGATCTACACAATCTGTGACAGCACATTCCTTACACACTGTGCAACCGCCACCCTCAGTAATCTAGTAGCGTTGAATAAATTCCACCTGGCAGGCCAATAAAACTCAGATTAGTTTCTCAGTAAAGGTACATTGGTGCAGCAGTCGGCAGGCACGTTAAGAGAAAATTAGCATATCATCTTGCCTCTTTCTCGGGCTACTCAATGCTTTTCAGTCAGGTTCACCGCCGTCTCCATTACAGGCAATTCAGTGAAGAACAATGATTTGGTTAGTAACTACGCAGCTCCAAGAACTGGGTTGTCTTGTGATTTCATCAACGGTCGCATTTGAAGTGAAAGGAGGTTTTAATGACTAAGTCATATCTTCCCAAAGCACACCCTTAATGGATATTGAGTCGTTCTATAGAAGCTTGGTCTTCCAGGAGGGGCTCGAATTAGAGCTACTCTGCTCCTCCGCAGGGAGAGGAGTCAGAGGAAGTGTCCAGTAGGCATCTGATGTACTGGACACTTCCCTGGTGGAGATTCTGGGCATGGGATTAGGTTTTGTTTATGCCAACTCTTCCTTTGGGAGTTATAGCACATATTCCCTGAATATATATGTAAATTTTAAAGAAACTATTTTGTGCTCTGATATATTCATTAATGATGCAAATTGTTTTTTTTTTTAAATTATAGTTTCACAACATGTTTGGTGAAAACTTTCAAATTTAGTCTAGGGCACATGTGTCAAAGTGACGGCCCAGGGGCCAAATCTGGCCCGCCGCATCATTTTGTGCGGCCCGAGAAAGTAAATCATGAGTGCCGACTTTCTGTTTCAGGATCAAATTAAAATGAAGAGCATAGATGTATATTAAATTTCCTGATTTTCCCCATTTTAAATGAATAATTGTAATTTTTTAATCAATTTTTTCCGTGTTTTTAGTTCAAAAATCATTTTGTAAAATCTAAAAATATATTTTAAAAAAGCTAAAATAAACATTGTTTTAGATCTATAAAAAACTGAATATTCAGGGATTTTAATCCAGTTCTTTTAATCAATTTATTTAAAAAAAAATCTAAATAATATATCTAAAATGGTCCGGCCCACGTGAAATCAAGTTGACGTTAAAGAGGCCTGCGAACCAACCCGAGTCTGACAACCTAGTATGATGTGAATTGAAAAAAACAAAAAAAATAAACAAGGACTACATCCAGCTGAGTGCCAGGACTTGCAATTCTTTCCAGTCTTTTTAAATGTGATGTTAGCCTTGCATGTTGCAATGTAATTAAGTGTAAATGGGCGAGAAGCATTTTCTTGATTTGGATGCATTATGTATGAAGGCACCTCCGAACTAACATTTTGTGCGCACAACACAGAACGGATATTGTTTAGAGTCTGTTGAAATGTTCCATGCAATTATATGTGATATTACCCCATTCATTGAATGCAAAAAAGGCTTTTTATTTTGCTCCTTGTTGTTCAGAAAGTTCCAATAAATGAAAAATCTACCCAGGGAGGTTAATTCTCCAAATCAAGATATAAACATAACAATCTGTGTCATAAAGTGTTCCTGCTGGGTTAGTGTTGTCATCGGGTCCCATTTTCCTGTGGACTAGCAACCAAGCAACAAAAAAATACTGCTTTTTCATGGTCCCTCATACCTACTTTCCATTATTAAACATTGAGCCTCAAGGTCTGCTCTATATTCATGACATAAATGTTACTCATACCTGAATATTTGTGAATAGTCCCCACAATGCTGCAGTAAACAGAGACTGCACTACTGGAGCAACACTTGCAACTTTATTGAGCTCCGCGCAATAAAAGAGCACAAAAAGTAAGTCTGGAAATGAAATTTTTATACGACAGAATTATGCCGACTGAAATTGCATTACCTTGGCAGATTCATAAGTTTTTTTTCCTTAACTGAGTTAGGAATTAAATCTGTTCCTGAGGGGGTTGGTACTTGGGGATGTTATCTGTTTAGTAAGCAGAAGATTATGGTGTCCCCACATAATGTATATATATATATATATATATATATATATATATATATATATATATATATATATATATATATATATATATATATATATATATATATATATATATATATATATATATTGGCAAAGAATATTGAATAGGTTTGCAGAAAATAAATCCTCCTTAATATATCCCGTGCTCGTCTAAATTCTCTGGCAATGTGACCATAAACAAATTAAATTGCAGACTGCATGTAACTCTAATAATTGGCCAGTTATGGCCCCCATGCTCATGTCCATGTGGTTAATTCAGCATAGCGATGTTCAACAAATACAGCAGTAAATTTAGGTTTTGTAACTTAAGCTCCACAGGGAATTTGGAGTCACATTAACAGAGAGCAGGACTGGCACACAACTCATTCAATAACACTGTACTTTATTACAGACTTTTCTAAGAAAAAAAAGTGCTGGATAGGGTCACTTGGTGCCAGAACTCCTTGCAGGTTATTAAAGACATAGAAAATTGGTCCTAAATTAGAACCCTGCTCAGTCAATATGTGCCTGTGTGCGGAGAATCATCCCTTCTGCAATATCCGTCAGAGAGTAGTTGTCTTGCAATTTCCTCCTGAGGAATGATATTATTGATAATCAAAGCTCAAATCAATTACTATAATGCTATTTCACTCCTGGATCCACAATTGAAAGACCATATATTTTTATTTTCAATTCGCCATATTATAAGGGCTTATTGGTTCGATATATGCAAACCATTTCAGCTGTAGTGTAAAAATGAAATATGTTAACACTTCTTTTACACTTTGCTGTATTCAGAGAGGCAGACAGATGAGTGTGAGGATCTGTCTAGATGTTTATCTTGTGATAGAAAAGGAACTTGAAATCTAGCAGCCATATATAAATATAGAACAGTCACCATGCAATGCCTTAAAGAAGACGATATAATCATTGGAAATGATTGCTGCATCAGAATAAAGGAAAGGAGTGTATAATTGTGTGTAGTGTATAATTAATTAGTGTAGCCATCAGCACAAAACTGGAATGCTAGTTATACCACAGGTTATATATTTACACATTTAACAAACGAAAAATAACAGCTTGCCAAATATATACAGACAAGATGTTGACTAATGTAAAGTGGGTTTTCTGTAGTTTAAGAAGAGAATAACATTAAACACATTTGATCAAATTAATGATTTATTTAGATATCACTAGTTGTTTCTCTGCAGTGTCTGCAAACCAGCTCAAGTGTGAAATTAACAACGACGTAGATATTTTTGCTGAATGTCTGTTTCTGAAATGAGCCATTGTGAATTTTCTAAATTGTGTCATCACATTTCTGCTAACTTACATAATAGCAATCAAGTTTCTTCGCCTATGACTTGGATTCATGCAGTGGTGATCATTCATTTTGCTTACCACTTACCCTTAAAGGCAGTGGCGGGCCGTCAGGGCCTTCAAGGCCTTCTCTGCTGGCCTAAGAAATATCTGAATCATATATTTATATTATATATTTTGTCCATCAATACTTAGTGAGTAAAATATGGCTATATTTCTAAATAATATTTCAATTGTATGAGGTTATTATTGATGATTTTTTATGTTTCACAGCTGTAGCTGCTGTAGAGGTTTTATAGCCATAAAATAGTTTTTGAGGGTTGGATTGATTCCGATAGCAGAAGGCGCTACCCCAAAATGCACGGACCGCCACTGCTTAAAGGTCACAGGGGTGCTGGAGCCTATCGCAAACAACTCTGGGCAGTAGACGGGGGAGAACCTGATTTGGTTCTATGTGCAACACAAAGAGCCAGTTCATTTTTTTTCCTTTTCTATTTCAACTGGCTCCTGAGAAACTTCCATTCTAAAAAAACATTCCAAATTATTCAAAACCCGCTGCTTTGAAACATCCTTGCTGTCCATGATTATTGCAACGTATTACATTCCCAGCACTGACAAATTGAAGTGCTTCGATGATGAAAAGATTATTCCTCACTTTTCTAAGACCCATGCTCCTTTTTTTGTTTGTTAACTTTTCAATCATCTACACTTGAAGGCATGCGTATTCTGGAAATAACACCGAGCAAACTTTCGTAACGCCTATTGTGCAAAAGTTTTTTCGTGTTATTGTTATTTTTGTATTTTATTTCAACCTTGAAGCCACTCGGCTAAAATGGCCAGTTTTCAAACCCAAAGTGCAAAGTTCAAATGTGATCCGTGAAGGCAGAAAATTCCTATCAGATAATCAGCCCTGTGCAAAGGGTACCGGGTCATGTTTGTGCTAATGGTTTCTATGGGGAATTAGGCCTGTGATGATCAAGTATCTTCAATTTAAACCCGGCAACAACGGATAGTGGCAATTGTCTATGCAGGTATCCCAACAGCCTGTGACTCCTCCTTTTATTAGTTATTATTGCTGGGGTATGTCCTGTTCTAGCCTTCAACATCCAATCTGTTCTCTCAGTCGCCACACAGCACAACTGGATTAAAGATGCATGAGATTATCCACATGTCCAGCGGTGTGCAATGAGGGGAGATCATTTTGAGCACTTTGGCCTTGTACTACTTATTTTCCAGCCTTTCACCTTTGCAGAGGGGTTCTGTTCAACATTGCATGAGACTACTTCATTAGTATCCAATGGACGCTGCCAAATCTATGTGCAGTTAAAGAGGAAGCGTCTCATTGCCCGGTCCTTCATTGATTTGATTGTTTTAGAGTCACCTCGGTTCACTCTTCTCAGAACTATTTTACTGCTTCTTAATATTTTTGGAATGGGTTTGGCATCCTCGACCCTCATGAGGATTGGTGGAAGGGAAAATGATCGAATGAAAGGGTTGGTATAAAAAATTTAGAGTTGAGACAACATATTATTAGAACATTTATTCTTTTCTTATACGATTGTGTTAATAGTTCATGTGCTTGTTCATGAATTGTCAATATGGCATAAAAATGCTGCTTCCAGTATTTGTTTTTCACTTAGTTATATTTTGATGAGGAGCCTAGAGTATGAACATCATTTTTACATTTGATTCTTATCAAGGGTTCCGGTATGAAAGATTCAAATGTGTGTGATAGAAAATTCAAAGCCTTCTTAAAACAATCACCAAAGCATTTTTTCCAGATGAATCATTTGATGTTTTTTTTAATATATATTTTTGAACATTTTTGAAAATGAAGTTAAACAGGCAATTATTTTCTGTGGGCAAAAATTTACATCGAGAACATTTCCCAAAATACATCATCTCACTTAAGCAGGAATTGAACCAGCCAACGACAGAAAATCCCATTTCAGTGATCTATGAGCTTTATTACATTTTCTGCAACAAGCTTGCATCCGTAATGTTCTACAGCATTCCCTACCTGTGGCATTTTTTGTGTCATTTACATCTTTGTCCATTTGTTCTGAAGTATTTCCTATTTGTAAACATGCTGCTCTACCAAGAAAGCATTACAGCAAATAAGCCAAAAAGAGAGGTACGAATGAAAGAACACAAAGCATTGAGGGGGTGGTGGCATGTGTAGGGGTTTTGTCGCAACTGTGAAGAATGCCTAAGCTCACTTTTAAGCTTGGTCTTTCATACAATGAATTCTGAAAAAAATCAAATCATCACAATAGGTTCCAGCACACCCTAATGAGACTCTTTTTGTGTCTGAAACAATGTAATAGTTTCACAAAAGAGACATAGTCAGCCTATTGTCCAATTTCCAAATTTCCTCACCTGTCTAAAATAGTATTAGAAATACAAGGTAACAATTAATAAAAATATTTTGCGTCTGCTAATAACATTTTACAATTCCTTTTTGTGGTTATGGACCTGTACATGACATTCTGGTAGACATAGATGACAGATAGATGCCAAATGGCCTTGTTAAATCTCACATTTGTGAAAATAAATAAAGCAATAAACATGTATTGTGTGTTTATTTATATAAATGTAATGAGGTTCTCATTGGAAAAGAGAACTTTCTCTCAATTGACCACCCTAAAAAATGAAAGCTAAATAAAACAAAATAAAAAATGGAAAACAACTAAGTATTATTATTTAATTTTTAAGCTTCCAAAATGATTGGCATTTGTGTTGGTGCACAATTCCATCATTTGTGTGAACATATTCTGTTATAGTCATGTCATTATTACTATGTAAACCTCTTTATTAGTCTTGCTTTGATGAAAGAAGAATGGCAAAGCAATTCTTTCTATTTTGGCACCTGAATTTGAAGTCACGTGTGCAGCAGCAAAGCTTTCAGTAGCAGTGGATTACTGTAGAGATCTCATCTATCATTTATGCCTTGTTCTCCATTTCAGGTTCATTTGAATGGAGTTAGTATAACCCTCCCGTTTTGAGCTGCAAAGGTCAGTGATTGAATATATTCCTCATGCACAGAGTAACCTAATTTCGCTTTCATAGCTGTGCAGTAATACTCAGGCTGGCGCAGTAAACAACAGTGCAGCCTTGGTGCGCCTCCAAACCTGAGCATTCATCTATTGCTAGAATTGGTGGGATTACTCTTTGCCAATTTATGCTTTGACATTGTGTTTATTATTCCAAATATGATCTGTTGTTCTACTCTGTATATTTTGGTGCTTAGTTGATCCGCCCTCGCTGATCTACAACTTTGATGATGGTGGTTAAAGCATTAGGTGGCCAGCTGGTGAAGAGGGATTGACTCTGAAGTGCAGTGATCATCCTGTGGTTTTATGCACCTGCCTAAGGGTTGGAAATTAGTCTTTTAAACTACGTTTAAACAAATTTCTCCAGAACTTCCACAGAAGGTGGTGGGGGAGCTCAATGGACTGCAGTTGTCTCCAGCTGGAGGAAGTACTTTTCACAAGTGTCTTACCATCTTATGCCATTAGCAGAGTAATGCCGTCTCAACTTTCCAACAAAATTATGGAGTGTGAAAGTGGAGATTGAGGCCTCGAGCCTCCTTTTGATTGATGATGATCCTTTAAGTGGTATATCCTATACTGTTTATGCCTGCTAGTATTGGAGAGCAGATTACGGTGCATTCCAACAACTCCAGAATCTACTTATAACACTAACAATAGTTAAAATGAAGTTGAATTTACTGGCCGAAAGAAATGATTAAAAAAAAAATCCCACTTGCTTGTTTTGACGACTATTGACTATCACGATTTTATATTGTTTAATAGATACTACTACTAGATACTTTAATGTTTTCTTCTGTTTCTGTTTCACTTTAGCTGGCACATTGACAGTGTCATTGCCATGACTTATTTTTGACAATCTAAAAGTCAAGTGACATTCAACCACGTCATTCGCAGCGTTTGAGCTTTGGCAAATCCGTCACCCCGCATCATTTGATTTCCATCCCATTTTCCCCACTGTGGCCTGAAACGTGATTGCCATGCTAGAAAGATGGGAAATATATCTTAACTTTGGTGTCAGCGACTTAATGTTGCTGACCATGGTGCTGGAGACCTGAATTACTCTGTGGCATTTTTTCCCCTCACTACTGCCCTCTGTTGTTAAATATTGATAGAGTGCTAGCAGAGAGAATTACAGACGAGTGATGAATTCAATATAGCGAAGACTGAATTTTGTTACTACAACATCTCTGCACATGAAATTTCTTGATTAGCCATACCTGGGGAAAGATAAAACTTACTCCATGGTGATTTGGTCATCCTTTCAACCACCCAGACAGATTCACAGATCTGTATATTGGCTAAATCCAACCTCATCTTCACTCTCCGCTTACCTTGAATACCAATATCTCCACTTACCATTCCCGCAGAATTACTAACATTTTTATGACCAAAGTCAACCGTATCTTTTCAGCCCCAAAATGACTGCAATACTCTACAAGAAATAATAAAACTACCCTCATTCATCCCAGTATCACAAATTTAAAAGTTACTTAGGTACCATCTTTTAACCACATATGAACCCTTTGTTCATCATAATTCCATTATATACTATGTAAATATCTAGATCAGGGGTCGGGAAGCTTTTTGACGAAGAGAGCCATAAACAATTCATATTTTCAAACATTATTCCTTGAGAGCCATACTAAGAATTTAAAAGTAAAAATACATGAAATGTGTGCAATTTATTAATCATTTCATCACTTTGGAAGTAAAAAAAGTCTCTGAATTCTTTTGAGTACATTTTTTCACTGTTGCTATTCAATGAAGAAGAGTCTAACGAAGAAAAATTATGATTAAAAAGGTGCTAGAGATAGTGTCGGCGCCACATTGTGATGCTCCCATTGGTGTGTTCGGGACTTAGGTCTCTCACCAGCGGTTCCCATATTTTACCACAGGTTAGCGGAGAGCCATATACACCCATCAAAAGAGCCACATATGGCTCCCGAGCCATAGGTTCCCTACCCCTGATCTAGATAGATAGTAATTATATATATATATAAATAATGGCTCGTTTGCAGTTTTTTTCTCTTTTTTTCCTGAGTCTTATTCTCGTCACTTCAGCTGTCAGCTGTTTGCAGGTAGATTAAAATAAATCAATCAATAAAATTGTGTTCTTGTGACTGCTTCCACGGTCCAATTTGCTGAGGTTCCATTAATGAACGTGAATTGTCGAGAAGTGAAGGACCGTGTTCAATAATTGATAAATCCTTGCACCTCTATTACCTGCCAAGAGCAACCTACAAGAATGGTTGATTAGAATATCTACAAAAGAGGATGTACTAAAGCGTATATGATGGGTTACTATCACACATTTGGAAAAAAATAATTTAAGAAAACAGACAAATTGTACAATACAGTTATGTCATTCAGTCAAATCACGACGCTGACATGACTTTCAAGACAGTAGAATTGAGTCCTAGCTTTCTGTTCCAATTCAAGCCTACTGATTTGCATACTGTTACAACCTACGTGAAATATTATTCAAGGGACTTGGTCGCCATTCTTCCTCCATGCCCTTCACAGAACATCAGGGAATTTAAAAGGTGTAATGAATCTGTCTTAAATCGGATGTATAGAGAGGCTTAAAAATGCATATGAAGCAAGACTTATTATCATGTAAATGTCGACTATTCCTTTGACATCAAAGTACTGTGATTACCAAACGGCATCAAAGTATATTTATCAGCGTATCGATCATCTGTTTTGAACATACAGCCTTAAGATATTAACCAACTAAATCATTAACACTTCAAAAGCTTTTCATACATTTCCTGCGAAGAAATCTATCCCACTATATTTCAAAATTCACTTTCAACACCCCTGCGAGTCTTTAATCTAGTTCTACTTCAAATCAAGGTGCAGGAAGCAATGCATATGTTAGAGGTTTGGTTTGGTTAGGGTAACTTTGTTTATGCTCTGATTACCTGGGAAATATTGTTACATTACATTGTCTTGATTTCATACTGCTCAGAACTATAATGAGTATACTAGTATGTAAAGTATTTTTTTTCAATAGCTACCAACATTAGGAATAATTATTATGCAATCAAACCTGGTTTGGATGGTGTTTCACACCATCAAAAAATGTGTTTACTACTACCTCTGTTTTTCTCTCTCTCTTTTCTGGCATACTCTCTTCTTCCTGTCTTCTTTGGGGTAAAAGAGCCACAGCTTTAGTTGCCAAGGCCACACATACTGCTGTCTAGCTTCCATTTGATCTTGCTGATAAAGGGAGAGACAACATTTTAAGAAAGATATGACTTTTACTCAGGAAGCATGATTGAATGTGTTAGTGAGGCTTCATTTGAGTGGTTTATATGTGGCTTTGGTGGTGAGTCCTCTCTTGATTTGCCATTTAATCCTAGAAGAAAAAACTTTATTGAAAGATTGCTGTGATAAAGGGGATTTGATGTATTCACACTCCCAGATGTTTGTCTGGAAGCAAATAATTACCAATGAACACTTTCCGTGATGCCAAACCTGAGGGAGGCTAAGCCTAAAGGGGGGTATCACATTTGGAAGAGGAAAACAAAAAGCAAGGGAGCCTTTGATGGGATTAGAGTGATGAGACACAAAAATGAAACCCTGAAAGGATTTATCGTTTTTTTTCTTCTTTTCTCAGTTCTCAGTCCACTGCGTACACCTTGCATTTTCCCTATTTTAAAACCACAATCTACTCAAATCATAGCAGGCTTTGCATCCTCACATACTAACTATTGCAGATATAGTCATATGAATCCAATCTCAAGTATTACGTGGAGATTCTTGTCAGAATATATTTAAATTCTATTAACCCAAATCACATATCTGGGCTCAGAATTGTTGAAATGAAAAGGAAGAAGGCTGGATCAATATTAGCTCCAAAGCAAGTCAGTCAGAGTTGGGGAATTAAGCCTAGGCGTCTGAGCCAAACCCATTTAGACGAGTGCCAGCTATCTTCTCTGTTCTCCCCAAATAGAGACGGGGGCAGTGCAGAACAAAAACTGACTCTGATATCATGGTCACCCTGCTGTGCCGTCGATGGTCTATTCTGACAGACCCCCAGCTGTCTCCCTCGGTTGATCTGAGCCTCCCAGCTGGGCTGACCACCAGGCTGCTGGTATCAAAGCGGCTTGATGTGAGGCATAGTCACGACTATTAAAGCGCCTTTTATGAATATTTCTCTTCAGTCCTCATTTGCATTAGATGTGCAGCGGCCATGAATTTATTTTTTTTCTATTCATCTGGTCCCATAATGCTAACTCGATGTAGCAATTCTGGAGCTAGACTGTCATTGTACTTATCATTAATGACTTCTGGGAGCTCCAATGAAATGTTGCAAAGAAATCTCAATGTTATTGTGGGCCCTGACGTCGTTTCTGCTTTTTTTTCCACATTTCACCCACCCTGAATCAAATAATCAGTTTTTTATCAGGCTTCTGCCGAACGTATCGATAACTTAATCTTTTAATTCTGGCATGTTAGAGATAGGATGCCTAGAAATCAGGTCGGATAGCCGCACTTGAGAACCTGACTTATTGAACCCTTTTTCTAGGATTTCTTGGAATATGAATCAATCAATAACTCTAAAATCTCAAAAAAATAGTCCGACTGCTTCACTGCTGCTTCACTTGCTGCTTCGATTTGACTTTTCACGTGGACCATAATTCGCTAATCAATTCACAGCGTTACTTGCAAATGTACTTAATCACGCTTCAGCATTTGAAATTTGAAGCACCAAATTACCACTCTTGTTGCAAACTATAACTTCTCCCCCTTGCATACCTGTCAACCTCTGCCGATAACTGCCCTTATAAATGATTATGATTCCCCGTACAAACCCCCCAAAAACCTTACAAACACCGTACGACTCGTACGGTGTTTGTAAGGTTTTTGAGGGGTTTGTAAGGGGAATCATAATCATTTATAAGGGCAGTTATCGGCAGAGGTTGACAGGTATGCCCTTGTTCAGTTTTTTGTTCAGGTGCTGGTAACATCCCTGCTGTAGATATTGTTTTAGCATGTTTTATGAAAATACCTGACCTATATATTGTACACAGACCATATTTCTGGGCCGCAGAAGCTCAAGGCCATTATTCCCGCACCGCAAGAGTCATCTCCTGCTCCAGCGGCGCAGATCCTCCAGCTGCCACCTGACCCTTCTCCGGTGGTGGATACCCTCCTGCCTCATTATTATGCTATCAATACAGGTTTTGGAAGGGAGTAGGGTGGGGGTGAAACTGTCTGTTCCATATTTTCATCGTACATACACCAAAGTAAACTGAAAAAGCCAGCAACAGTGCATGAAATGAAAAACGCATAGTCCAAATGTTCGTGCATTAATTTTTGTCTTGCAAAAATAACAAATACACTGTTACTCACAAAAATTGGATGCAAGTGTTTTAATTTATCATTTTGATTTAAAAGGAAAGTCAAAAGCCAGATGTCTGCTCAATTTACCAACATGTGTCATGTACAGCACAGAGTTATTCATCTGTTAGACATTCTCCAGGGAGACTGACATTAATCTTCCTATATTCAAATTGACTTTCAAATACACTCCCTGCTAGTTTGTTTGTGAATTTTCAGCATGTTTTCTTTAATAATTATAGTTTTTATCCCCAAAGGAGGCTCTAATTTACTAAATACTCAGTACTTTTTCAGAATAAAGTGAGGGGAGACCCTTCATATTTTTACTCTTAATTAATCATTTTATTTGTTTTTATTATAAGCTAATGGCACACAACCTTTGATGAACCAAGAACTAGTAAGTAGTAAAACTGGGTCATTTTCCGCACAGGAGGAAATGACAGCTCAAGCAATGCATTCAGTCACTAGAATACTTTCATAGCAAACACGTCTTGTGGTTGCGTTCTTCAAATACCTGTCCATCATGTTTTTTTTTTATTCTTTAAAGAAGTCCAAGGTCTTGTCTTTTGATATGCCTACTTTCATTTTGGTTAGACATTTTGAGCATTTCATGGCTTCATTAAGCTTGAGCAATGATTTGCACAGAGCTCTCCACTGGCTACCTGTTGTGATGAATGTAATACCAGTAGAACTCTCGTTTTTTTTTTGGGGTATTTTCTTATCGATCCATTTATATTAGCTGCCATCATAAAATGATCTTTTATACAAAATGCATTATCAAAGAACTAATACGAGGTATTAGTTCTAAATATTGATTCATTTCTAAGGTTGTGTAAAAAAGTGATATTGTTGATTTTTTTTAAAGACAAACGAAAAGAAGTTAACTTTTCAAATATTGATTCATTTCTAAGGTTGTGTAAAAAAGTGCTAATGTTTAATTTTTTTTTTTTTAAAGACAAACGAAAAGAAGTTAACTTTTGGACGACAATGCTGAAGAGGGTTACCTGCTTCAAACAATGAAGGAGTGGGTTAATTAGTTCAAATCCCTCTTCTGTCAAGAATAATTGAACCAATTGTTTGTGTGTTTGTGTTTTTTTTTCTTCCCAAAGCATTAACCATCCATAAAAAACAAAGGGCTGACCACATACTTATATTGATTGGACTCTCAATCACCCTGAATAAAAGGTAAAGCATTTCAAGTACTGTATTGTCTGAAAGTGCACCTGTGCACTACAGAATAATGGCTTGGGACTGTCACCATGGTTAATAGAGGTTTATTTTTATTTAATTATTATTGCCAAACTGTTATCTCGCTGGCTTATTAAATAGGCATGCAATTACGTTTAAACATATTATTTTTCAGGTAACAGAATAAATATTTTTCTTTTACCATGGAGCAGCATAACCAGTTGTTATATTCAGATAGCTAGCTATACATCTTACTCTTCTGCATGTACCCAGTTGCTAACACAAGCAAGCATTTTTGCATTTTTCAGATAATAAGAAGCACTCTCCTTCTGTGCAATAGAACCGGAAGACAAAAGGAGATTTTAGAGGGAAATGAGGTTTCAGTATTTTTGTGCATCGAAGCTAGGCAAGCATGCCATTTGAATCTTCACTCTAAAGGGCAAGGGTGTGAGTTGGGCTCTTTATTGGGGCACACTCTTCACCATTGAATCTGTGTAGAATTGGATGATGCAAACATGTTCTTTGGTAGATATGTAGACAAACAAACATAGACCGATCAATCGATCTTGCACCAATAGGGCCAGTGATGTAAATATTTGGGGTGCACAAAAGTAACAAGGTGGGAAGAAACAAATGTTAAACTAATTTATGGAAATAAAAGTATCATCCATCATCATCAAATGTTTAGCCTTGGGAACCAATTGGTTATGTATGGCCCTGACAATCAATTTTACTTACAAATTTGAACGGTCCTACCACGATTATGGGATCTGAAAAGGCACAAGGATTCTAACTTTGATCAGGACAATAGTAGCCTGTGGTGATGTATTTGTTTTATAGTGTAACAAATTACAGACAGCAGCTACAGATATATAGAATGTCTTTGTTTGGAATCTGACCATATCAAAATTTCCTTTGCATTGGTATTCATCCACCATTCCCACATCATATGGCATCACATTAAGGCATAGCTTACTGTTTCAAGACTGTATTGACAATTTCTGAAAGCTGAAACCATTCTTAGCAGATTTGCAGTAGATAGTCACTAGGGTGAGCACAAAGATGGATTATATTAAAACCTCGTAAGAGGCCAGTTTATTTCTAGTTCACCGTTGTAATTGCAATGAGCAAGGCACTAAACCCATCATGCACTTGGGTGCAATGCAATGGCAAGGTCCCAACTCTGACGACTCTCCTAAAAGTGGAAATTGAATTCGCCCATGTGGTATAATCAAGAGATTAAATTTTTAGTGGAACAAAACAATGTTGGCAACGAAATGTTCAGTGATGGAGAAAGGATCAGTTTGCAAAAACTGCATTATGGGATCAAAGCATGGAGACGGTGTGGTGAACACTATGCCCATTGTTGCACAGATCTTGGAATGACATTTCGGAGCCAGCAGCGATTCAATATCTCCTGAGTCTGGGATATCTATCTATCCCTGAGGATCACAACACCGTCCCGCACAAGCCAGGATAATCAGAGTATTTCCCAAATTTGGATTTAGAGAGGACAGAACAGCCCGCTCCGAGTACAGACGTCAACCCAATTGAACACTTGTGGGATTAGTGTGGACATGGAGACTGCTCCAGAGGGACTAACCCAACAGCGTGGGTTGACTTCCAACAACACTCCAGGTTGAGAAATTAAGCGTTAAGAAAACCGGACTTCTTTGAGAAAATGCTTTTCACAAATCTGATGGTGAATTTCCGTTGAGCAATTTTCTTCTAATGATTAGCCAAGACATATAATCAATTTTTCCTTTTCTTTAGGCTGCATTTCATTCATCCTGGTTTTGATTCTGACTCGTGCCCCAAAATCCAGCTGCCAAACCCAGATAAAATATGGGTGAGTTTCATCAGAAAGTCCATCCACTGTGAAAACTGTCCAAAAATCAACCCACTCACAAACTTACAGAAGTGGATTAGTCTCACCGAAGAAAAGAAAGTGGCCAGGTTTCTGACTTTAAAGCCTGAATTGTGTCTTTAAATGCAAAATTTAATATTCAAGCCTCAAACTCTAACATTAAAGTCAGAATATTGACCAATGTTGTTCTTCAGTGCCCCTAATCCTCTTCTATATAAATTAAAAGTTAATCAATTTCTTTTTCAAGGAAAGTGTATACCTTTTAAGGCAGGGGTTGGGAACATTTTGACGGAAACAACCAAAAACAATTCATATTTTTAAATATTATTCCTTGAGAGCCATACTCAGAATTGAAGAGTATAAATATATGAAAATGTGTGCATTTTTTGTCATTTCATCACTTTCAAAGTAAGAAAAAGTCTCTGAATTGTTTTGACAACATTATGCAGCATTATGTATGCAGAAGAATCTAATGAAAAAAATAAAGATAAAAAGGCGCTAGAGGTAATGTCAACGCCACTGAACCGACGTTATGCTCTTATTGATGTGTACGGGGCTCAGCTCTCTCTCACCAGCAGTTTTTTTTTCCTATTTTACCTCCCAGAGAGCCAGATACACCAATTAAAAGAGCCACATATGGCTCCCGAGCCATAGGTTTCCTACCCCTGTTTTAAAGGAATATATGTAGTGCTATTTTTTTTTTAATAATTACAGCCCACTGAGCAAAATTAGCCAGAACCGCCTCTGTTCCAAATATATGACTACTAAACATTTTTTTCATGTATATTATGAAGCCATTAATTAGCCACAGCTGAGTCACATTTCCCAAACGACGAACAGCCGTGAGACTTTTCCCCGCTGTGATGGCTTATTGATTAGGACCACTTGTCGAAGTGTCTCCTCCTCTCTGTCTCTCTTAGTTGCTATTGGTTAAGCGTGAAGCGGGTTCCTGGATGCTTAAGCCTGTTTAGGGGGGGCACTTCGGGCGCACGCCGAGTGGCCGCGCTCGAACACGCCGCCGAAAAGAAGAGAAGATGCTTGTTCTCTTTCCTTCAGCTGTTCAGCCCTCCAGCTCACGTCTCTCCTCTTCACTTTCAAACACTATTCTTGCCGGCTTCACGGAAGGAACTTGCCGTGCCTGGACTGGTCCAGCACGGAAGAAGCATCAAGACTCGGGAGCAGTCAGTCTCGCTTAACCGGGGACCACTACGCGTCGGTATGGGGGCACTGAAGAGAGGACGCTTTGCTTATACGACGGCTTTTCTACTTTTTGCGTGTTGCACGTCATCTGTCATCTCCAAAGGTAAGCAGGATTTCTCCTAGTACTTGTACAAGCACTTTTGGGTGAATGTTTTGCACGCAGCACAACATCTCAGTGAAAAATGTTGCGATGTGGGATGCTGCAAACACACTTTCCAATAGGAGGGGACATTTCTCTTTTTGGTTTGCTTTTTCATCTCCTTATCTAGGATTCTTTGTATCAGTTTAAGTTTTTTTTCGACGTGCAGAAGAGGTTAAGGTTACACCGGAGTATTCACTGGTTCCTATACCAGTACATCCAGTATCCATCGGAACCTTACTGGTACTAAAGCATCATATGTTGGATTTTAAAAAAAATGTCTGCGCCATATCTAAACAGGACAGTAAAGTTCTCACATTTGCATGGTATTTATATTTTACTTTAGATTTTAAATCCAGTTATATTCAGCCACCCTTTTTTCTTCTTCTTATAAAAGAGGTTTTCTATCTGTAATATTCCTGTTCATAGTGCATGCAGCTTCATTCACAAGTCCTGAAATTAATTTGAGAGGGCATAAATATATGTTAAGAAAAATACATTTCAATCACAAAACAGAATAACCTGTTACATTACATGCTGGTGTAATTAATGGCTGGCTTTATGTTCTCAACTGGCGCCAATGTTTTTCTTACTGTCAAAGTATAATGACTATTCAACTGAAAAAAGATTTCAGTAAAAAGATGAACACTGTCAACATTGTATATTTTCTATGTTTATACTTTTGGGCCAAAAAATGCTACTAAAAATATTTATTGAATCTACCTTTTTTTCTTGATAAATGAAGTACTGGACAGGCAGCTGCATTTTTTTTTTTTGCTTCCCAATTGTTTCTTGTTGCATTGGGTAGTTAAATAATAATAATAATAATCCACAGTTTTCCACTGCTAGATTAGTGTTTTTGTAGCGGAGATTGCAATACTTACTATTAAAGGTAATAAGAACATGAAAATATACCTGCAGTTGTCTAAAGGTTAGAATGAAAACCACCTTTGAACAAACATTTGGCATCACCAATACAACCATTTGAAATGCTCTGATCAGGAACCGTTGTTGCACTAGGAAAAACATCCAGAAGAGAAGAAGAATTGTCTAGAACATCAACCCAATTACAGATAGTACTACACTAAAAGATTAGCTAGTGCACTAGGCGATGCAAATCACCCATTACTATACCCAATATAAACACGGAGGTTAGACTTCAATTGGAATTTGCCAAAAAGAATATAGGGCATCTTAAACAATTGGGAGCAAGGTTTTATGGAACGAGACCTAGATTAACCTTTACACTTATGTTGCAAAAGCTTCATCTCTGAGGGGGAAAAGGATTTTGCTCCAATTTTCTAACAGTTCATCTCTGAAAGTCGGTGGACATAATGCCGTGGATTTGGATGCTTTTTCCGGTAGGTTCTCACTGATCTTTGAAGAACAGAAGCAAAATGAAGTTGTCTACAGACACATTTGGTCTGTCAATTACAAGAAAGATATTAAATATATCTATTGGGGACTAGAAAAAGTACTCATATGACCAATAATCCTGTGGTACAAGAAACTGTATTGATTACGGCCACACTAATTCAAACACTGGACTGTGTTGATTCCCGTTATTTGTCCCAGTTTGATGCTTTTATTTGTTGAAACAACAGGACACAACTTAGGGCGGGCGGTCATCAAGCTGCAGCCGAGTTGATCATTTATCATCACGCTATCACAGCTCCGTATCACTGTAGTCATTAAACTGTTTTATGTCACTGGAGAATTGTGAAAGAAATACGAGCCCAGCGCAATAGTGCTGCTGTGAATGTTTCACTTTCGCCTTGTATGAAAATCAATACCAACCCTAAACACGCAGTCTCAAAAAAAAGAACAGACACTAAAATCATTGTTTAAAAAGAGTTGCATTTAAAAAGCAACCTTAGGCTATTTTTATTCAGACTCGTACACTATCTAAAAAATAAAACCACATTTCCACCCCTGTAGTTTTAATGGTTAAACGATCTGCCCAAATATGATACCTGCTGACAAATGATTATTATAAATGATTGCATATTTTACACAAAAATCCATGAAGCCCTCATTCACGACACTTGCAAGAACAGCAGTGATTTTTTTTTTCGCTCTCTCTTTTCAACATTGTGATCATGCTGATAAGCCGAATCAATTATTTTGGTCACCATGATAGCAATATGCCATTTTCATGCCTCCTCTTTATGAACAACAGGTGTCACACAAACATTTTCCAAACAAAGAACACAGCAGAATGGCTGTAATGGGACTTGCACAGCTCGCCTCCACAAGCTCTTAAAGATCAATGGTGATGTTTGCATGCAAGGGGGCTCCTCCTGTGTAACACGAGGAAACACGGAAATGCTTTCTAATGGCTCACTGCATTTTTGGTCAGAAAGGTGCCGCCAATACAGGCCAAATGATTTGATTTGTTTGGAGGTGAGTCGCAGTGGCGGTCCGTGCATTTTCTCGTAGCGCCTTCAACGGGTAAAATCCACTTCCTAGCAGAATTTAATGATTAAATACAAATACTGGAGCTTTTCAGACATTACAACCGGGCCGGGGGGTGATTTTCACGGGAAAATGCAGCGATGGACGTCAAAGGCGAAACGGCAAAAATTGCACTAAAATGGGGTAAAATCCACTTCCTAGCAGCATTTAGTGATTAAATACAAACACTGGAGCTTTTCAGTTATCAGATCCAGGGCCACTATTGAAATATTATTTAGGAATATAGCCATATTTTACTCACCAAAAATCCTTTTTAACTGTACACAATATCCATCCTCCTTTCTTCCTTCTTTTCTATCGCCATCGAAGGTAATGCTGAAAGTCGAGCCTGTCCTGTCGTATTTCTGGTATAGTCCGTCTTAAAAATGGCTTTAAATCAACACAACAATATATTTGCTTGTGCAGCTCGCTACAGATACAGTTTGGTAGCTCTGGCTAATCGCTAGCCAATAATAGTTGGTGAAAGTGATGACGTATCCCTACGTCTGCGACAAGGCAATGACGTATCCCTACGCCTGCCACAAGGCATTGTGGTGTTGCCAACTCGAAATCTGATTGGTTAAAGCAATAGTCTTGTCAACGCTTGTTTAATGCAGCAGAGCCTACAGAACTGATTGTGAAGGCCTTGAGGCAGATTACTGACCCTGGCAACAAATAATTGCTGAAATGTGATTGGTTAAATGCTTCAATATGAAAACACATCTGGAAGCAGTGCAGCCAGGGGGAAAGCAATGAAAGGAAGCTAACAAATAATTTGGAATTATTTAATAAGTATTGATGGACAAAATATAATATCTGATTCAGATATTTCTTAGGCCAGCAGAGAAGGCCTTGAAGGCCCTGATGGTCCGCCACTGCCCATGTTTTTAGGGAACCAACATTCAACATTCGAAGACTCTTCGGTGGTTGAATGTTGGTTCATGCATGTTATATTTAGTGAAAGCTTAGTAGTGTGTACAGAGTAAGAAAACATTAAAATAGCAGTGCTATGGATGAGTTCATATTTGATTAAGGATTATTCAAATTAGTTGCAATTGGCAGTGATGCTTTGCAGGCTATTGCAAATATGTTATACTCGGTTGAATGGCACAGAGTGATTAAAACAGCTGCCCTGGGGAATATGTGAGCATTTTCACAAGGATTTATTTTTTGGAAATATTGTATGATGGCGTCTTAAGTGGAGAATAAACATCATATTGCACTTTGAATGTTCTGTTATAATTTATTTGGTAACATGTTGCTGTTGTTCTTTATTTTCTTCAGCTTCAAAAGGTATCAGGACAAAAAAAATCCAAAGGTTTCAACAGGGTTCATTTTCTATGAACACGAGAGAGTTGATCCATTATTTCCCATCATAGTGAAATAGAAAGTGAAAGGGTTCATATGATTTCCATACTGTTGGCAAGAGGAATAATCATCACCATCATCATCATGGTGTCATTTGTGACAATGTGAACAGTTGAGTGCCCAGATTTACATTTAAATTAAACCAAATGGCCTTCCATTCAGAAATGATGTACAGTAATAATGGTTGTAATAAGAGTAAAGAACTCCTATGTAGTGGACTTGTTGTAATGTGGCATTGCTGTCATTCTGGCCTTGTAAAGTCTTTGCAACCTTAAGGCTCATTGCTAATTAAGTCTGTACTCTTTACATTGCAATAAGTATATTAATCCATTCCCATCCCAAGAGTCCAAATGTAGTCCACTTAATTTTTGTCTCCTGACAATGTGTATTTAAGGTTTTGAAGTGGATATACAGTAAAATGTCTGCTACACAGACGAATGGCAGCATTTTTTCATGATGAATTATTTAAAAACACATCATTGATGTCACACCTAGTATTATTGTAAAAGTGTACTATATATACCCACTAAACATCATAAAGATTTAGCCATTTGTATTGAGAGTCATGGTCACTTTGGCTGCCTTTTTTTAATCAAATGTTTATACACCGTTTCCCACGACATTATTAAGATATTGAGTTTTGGATTTCTTTTGTTCAGAATTTTCATCAAAGCGATAACTACTCTTAGTCACAACTCGCGTCTTTTTGTCATATTGGGACTACAGTAATACAGTACTAGATACTAATTTAAAGAAAGCAAAATTCCTCGAACCCAAATTTAGAGAGTTATTGTATTTAACCGTATATGCTTAAGGTTTGTGGGTTTTGTTCCCATTTGTGTCTGGCTAAAAAGGTGCTGGCGCTCAGGTCTTTGCTTTGAAAAAAAATTAATGCCTGTGTCACTAGATGGAAGTAATGCCTGTCATCTACTCTACGTCCAGAAACACTAGACACACAGAACTGAATATAGCACTGTACCGGGGCAAGGCTGAACAATCTGTCTGACTTTTTCAATTGAAAATGCTATTATATGAAAGCCTATACTGTTTCACCAGTCTTAAAAATACCTCTATTTCTACTGGAAACCAATTTTTCAATTCCCCACTTTGACCAAATGTACATTTTTTTTAAAACAGCAATGTTTTAACATACTATATGTATATATCCATGTGTGTGTATATATATAAGAAATTGTTTACTTCATTTGGTCAAATTTGTAGTAGTTGATAAATCTGTACTTCAATGATATTCACATTTAATTAAAAAAGAAGATTTCTCCATTTATTAGGGATTGTTAAATGTCCTCCAGATAGTGCATTCCCAGGGACTGTAATAAATAACATTTAGTCCTCAGTGGAGCTTTTATTCTCCTACAACAACAAGCAGAACAGTCTCCAGTAGAAAGCATCACTAATATGTGTTTTCCCACAGTAATTGAGCCTTTTCCATGAATCAAATGGGGGCACTGCATGATTACACAAGCTTCAACTGCTTCATATCTGTAGTTACTGACAAATGGACCAGATGCTGTATTTTATTAGAAGAATTTATCATAGACATTCCTCTAACACCCACTTTCTCACTGCCATAAGGCGTGTGAGAAAGTGTGCCCTCAAGTAAATGCATACTAGTAAACACACACATTTTGCATTTTCACGATGTGTAGTTCATTTGATAGCATCTATCTAGGTCTGCACTTTCATTAATGGAAATGCAAGAGTCCATCTCTTATCAAGCCAGCGACAAAGCAATATTTTTATCGAAGAACATGTCTTTGTAACATATCAGTCGTGAGTGCAGTCTTTGTCAGACCGATCTCAAGTAAATGACCTTTTAAATGACAGTCATTTTTGACAGTTGAGCTTTGACCAGCAATCATTTGCGTATGGATTTTGTCATTGTAACACCTTGTCTGATACGTAGATCTCTAGTTTGCCTTTTTCATCCTTGGTGCACAGTTTGCCGACTCAATTGGTTCCCTGCTATTCCTATACTGAGTCTCATGGCCTTGGGATAGCTGTTCAAACCATGTCCTGCCTTCATCCATGGTGCACTAGCACACCCACTGGGACAGAACAGTGCTTCAGGACAAGTTGTGATGAATGGACTGTCCAGCTCCACTTCCAGCTTGCAGTGTCTTGCCCTATGTAAAAGGACTCATAGTTTTGCTAGCGGGTAGATGTTAGTCATTGGCCTGTGCTATTTGTGACCCATACCTTGACATACAGGGGTGCAACAGAGCACAAAAGGATTAACCACGAGTTTATTTTACAAATATGTAAGCTGCTCTTATGGGAAATGCATACGCTTACTCAGGTGTTTATGATACGGTCTGTGTAATCCATAGGTTTATTATTGTGGTTATACTGTTGGTGTGTAAATATGATCTATTTTTATGGTGGATAAATCAATTGTAGCATGTTGATGTTGTAAATCTCAGGGCTAGTTGTTTGCGTAATGCCTGTCGGTTGTTTAAATAATGTTTCATCTAGTTTTGCTAGTGCTCCTTTCCATATTTGTCTCTACTACAATATTTCCAAGCAAGGGATTATTTGAGGCAATTTTGTTGTTCAGTGCAGCACAAAATATCATCCTTTTTTCTGTTGGATTTATTATATGTCGCCGTCTCTGGGCCGACTGTACACCTTGGACCACAAATGGACTTTTCTAGTGGTCTTAGAAGGCATTTCTTCTCTCATCTAAGCGGATTTCATCAGTTCATGCAACAAGGCTAATGCCCTGAAAATTAAATGACCTGGATGAATGGGAAAATTCGCCACGATACGACATGGATTTTTTTCCCCAGTCAATCACAGGGCAAATATATAAAGACGAACATTTGCGTTTATGCAATCATTGAGCAGAAAAAGATCCTGCACGGACTGCATGGCAGATTCTGTGAATGACTGCCTACCAATTTTGCTGTATTCATGTGACAAAACAAACCTATTCATGTCATCAGCCTAGCGCAAAGCAATATTCTTCTCCAATTAATTCATCTTATTTTGGTTTGGGTTTGGAAAAGTTGTGTGGTTTCTGGTTTGAGTTTGTGTTTTTAGGGTATGAATTGTGGTCGCCCCTTTTACATTCTCAGCGCAATAATAAAGAAATCTTTTAGTGTTTTTGTGCACGGTTCTAGCTGTAGTCAGCTCAACTAATCATTAGAAAGCTGGTCAGCTCTATGTCACCTTGTCTTTATGTTTGGCCTTGCTGTACTTGCACTTTTCTTACAAGATGGATTCATGCAATTTCAAAACAGGTCAATGTTTTAAAAAATGAAAGTATCTTGGGCACAAATGCAGAAAAAAATGAATATATATATAATCAAATGTGTCTTTCCTTCAGACCACCGTTTACATAATTGCACATTTTTGGGAATTATTGGTCATTTAGTTGTTCACATAGCTAACATTTTTTCAGTTCAATGCAGGCCGCTTTCAAGGAATATATAAGGAGACACAGTGAAGCCTTAATTGAAATACCTACGAAGGTAACCCAAGTTCAAAATCAAAGATGCTGAGTTTTCATTATTACTTTATTACTCTAGCCCATATTCCGATGGGATAGCCTCCAGCACCTCCAGAAGACTCGGGAGATTAAGCGATAGCACTAATGAATTATGTCGTTCATTTGGTTAAAATTCATCAAGTCTGTAACCCCAAAATCCAAAAAGTCAAACAAGTATTGGAGTGACCTTTTAATCAGTTTATCTACTATGTTTTTGTCTACGCATTGTGAATATGCAAAGTCTATGTAAATTCCAAGTCGTTGTTGTGTTGTTCTAATTTGACTATTTATTTTTGCTATTCATGGTTTGTTGTTGTTCAGGCAGTCTTTTGCTCAAGTGCATTCTTTTCAAGTTTTTAGTTAAGCCATCAAAAGCAAAGTGGGCTATTGTCTCAGCGTTTAAGATTTGGATTGTAATTTTGACAAAGTTAAGACGCCTCTCATTGCTTACATCTTTCTTATTATAACCTTAGACCTTTTGTTTATTTGAGATGCCCGAGAAAATAATTAAAGATTTTGCAGTATAAAGTGACAGTAGGATATAATTCTGATTGATAACTATGTAAAACATGTGACATAGTATGCATAGAGTGATGGAATAACTTTGATTATGATAATATTGTCAGATGTAACAAACTTAGATGTGTATAAAGAAAAATGACAGAATTGCAATTGGCTATACAGGTCAATTGTTTAAAAAGTTGATGAGAGAGGGGAGAAAAACTGTAAGAATTGGAATGGTATGGCATTGCCTCTTACCAAAAGGTATTTTTAAAATGTTCTGCTGATGTAGATAAGTCAGTTTGTTGAATCCACTCCCAGTATGACGCTGGGTGGTTCTCAAATACTGTCAACAGTTACAGAGATAAACATTGCATTAATGTTTTTTTAATGATTCCCATTTAATTCAGCAGCTGAATAATAATGAGGGTTAATTACATTATCCGTGTGGAGGGACGAGTCATTCAATCATTTTCAGTTAGTTGTTAATGCAGTTTTGTCAGAGTCTAAGCTCAGACAAAACTGTGCCGCCCTGATGACATTAGTCTTACTCTAGAATAGGTAGTCAAACTTTTCCTTTGCAAGCTTCGCACAAATCTCATGTTTTCTAATCACGCCTCATGTCAGGGTGTTGATTAATGAATTAAAACATGTTTTTATTCTAACAGGAGACATGACAAACGGCAAAGAAAGTAAGCAAAGCAAAGCTATTTATGAGAGCTGTAATCTTAAATTTAGCACCATTGCGCCTTGACAGAGGCCTCCAATCATTTACACCAGGGTTGTTTAATGGTTGCTCATATTTGACTACCGTGTTAAAATTCTGCACATCATACTTTTATTTTAATATTTTCGGAAGCTCTCATCTTTGAATTCCCGCTCAAGGGCACGTTCTTAACTGCCTTTCTTTCTTATAGCCTATTTGAATTTGACAGTCTGTTCTCACACTCGAATGGCCAAATCTCACATATAACGTAACTCACTCAAAGCATCAATGTGGATTCACAAATAATCAAAATCAGCCTTTCAAAAGTTGCAGCCACTGTGAAACTGGGGAGAAGCTATTCACAGCCTGTCACTTAAGCAGAGACATCAGGTGCTAGGTTACGGTGCTGCTGCTGGTGGGATTCAGCATATTTCAAGATGGGGCTTTGAACATATATATATATATATATATAAAAAATATTAATTAATATATATATATATATATATATATATATAAAAATTAATATTATATATATATATATATATATATATATATATATATATATATATATATATATATATATATATATATATATAATGAATTATACACCACTTTGCTTTGTCTTGGTGGGATGCTTTTGTAACTCATCAGTTCCTTATGTGCCCAAGGCAAACTCCCACTGCTTTCTTTTTATGCTTTAAAATCTCTCTGTTGAAAGTCCTCTTGGCTTTTGATACAATCTCAAAGTTCTCCAGGGTCAGCACTACAGTGGATTGCTTTCCCTTCTTTGGAAACCGATGTTTACTCATCTCAACCTTGTGGGCAAAGCGGGCTCTTTTACTGATTTGCCATGGTTTGTGCCCACACACCGTGGCTCTTTTGTTGCTTTTGTGTTTGACTTTTTTAAACTGCCTATGCCTCCGATTAAAATTTACAGCAGTTATGAAACAATATGCTCTGCATTGGGTTATTAGCCTCAAGCTGCTGCTTGTTTAGTAACCACTTGGATGGGTGTCTGTCTAATTTTGTCAATTTTCCTATGATTTATGATGTTAAAATAAACAATTGATACTCTGTAGTTTTAGCTTGAACAAGCACGGGCGGAGCTTCGGGGTGGGTTACGGGTGCATCTAAGCCCCGCCTTCTAGGGGGCCCGGTTTGGAGCGTAACGGGGCCCTGATTCATTCACATAATCGAAGTTTTATCTTTTGTACTCACATTTTTAGCTGCGCTTTTTGAGGCTTTGATAAAGTGTCCTTTCACACTTGCAGAATTGAAGTCTAAGGTGTGCCATGTCCTGTTTATAAATAGTATGTGCACTGACAAAAAATGGAATAATAGTTGCAGTTGAAAGTCCAAGTAAGAACACTTTTTTTGGTGTTTAAGACATGCAATTTAATCTTGAGTTCTCACCAGAGGGATGCACACGGAGTGAAAGCTTTTCTCACAATACCCCCTCTCAACTCGGGCCATGTAAAATCCATTTTGGGGCTACAAGCCAAAGAGCCCCTGCTAAGTAAGAAAAATCACCTCCCTACAGTAAAATGCTTTTAACTTCACTCAACTACAGGTCAGGTGCACTCCATCACTGGTGAGTATGGAGAAAACCTTAACAATGGGTCAGAAATACTTTTAAGTAAAATAATTATGGTCATCATTATGCAGCATTTAAGATTTTTTTCTAACATTTTCTATTTTGAATCAAATTAGGTATATCAAAACCATTCATTCATTAATTTTCCAAACCTTTTATCCTCACAAGATCACGGGGGGTGCTGGAGCCTATCCCAGACAACCATTCATGCTCACACTCATACCCAGAGGAAATTTACAGTGCTCAACCGGCGTACGTGCATGTTTATGGGATGTGGGAAGAAACCGGAGTACCCGGAGAGAACCCACGCAAGCCGGGGAGAACATGCAAACTCCACACAGTGAGGAATAACCTGAGATCGACACCAGAACTTTGAGACTGACGCGCTAACCACTTTCTACCAGGCCGGCCATAAAAACTATGAACATACAAGATTAAGACATCAAGTGAATAAAGGATATTTATACCTTTTGATGCTTCTTACCATCAAATGTGCTCCAATGTAGAGAAAAAAAGCTAAGTTGTAGTGCACCAGTAGCATTGGCAATGAGCTTCTTTGCTCAATGGACTGATTCTGTACGGTTGGGCAGATTGAATAGAACAAATTGAAGCCATTCATCAGCACTGCTAGTGTGTCAGTAATGAGTAGCCATCTAGGCTTTATGTTAAGTAGAATAGGAATTCAGGATGAAAAGCATTACTATGTATTCTTGTTGATTTTAATTGGCATTCGGACTGTGAAATGAATTGAAAGTTGAATTTTTTCCTTATACTCCCTATTATTATTCTTTCTACTTGAAATCATAATATCTTTAAGTTTAAGGGAAAATGTTAACAGTAAAGTGTCCACAGTGGGATTCAAACTAAAAGAGCAAGAGTTATTAAATGGCCCACATCATAAGTAGTACAAAGCCAAACTTTATTTTTTTTAAACTGTCAATACACAGACTTTAATGAATGAATATTTACCAATTTATTAACAAATTCTTCATAATTGGAATCTTGCATTGAAATAAAAAAAATAGTTTGCTACTCCTTAAAAAGGTTAAAATTGCTAAAAAATGTTACAAGAATCTTGGAAGAAGTATGATATGTGAAGATTTTTCTTTTTCCGAACAAATATTCCTCCATGATGCTTTAAGTAACTTGCATATTCTTTTTTATATGGTTTGTCTATAGTACTTGGAAATTTCGATATATTACACCCTTAATAATATATTTATCTTTTTGTAATTCAGATTGTTATAAATAACTATTTGGCATTTATAGCTATAATGTGATAAATGTTATTTTTTTTGGAATAGTCACCGGTCAAATGCCTCTTTTAAATGCCATGTTTGTCATAATGTCTTTTCTTCTAAATGTACTGAACCATGCTCAGTGGAGAAGACAAGCGCTTAAATGTCACCAGCATCCTGGATATGAAGCCTCTGCAGTTTTGCAAGGGCATCTTGTGTGGCTCTTTTTGAGAGGCGACAACTTCGAGTGGTAATTGCTTTTTAGTGTCTCGGAGGTTTGAAGCCAAAGCGAATGTAAATATGATCAAATGGGATTCTGATGGTAGCCTTATTGGTGGTTAGAGTGAAACATAATGTGGCAAAATGGCATCACAGGGGACAACAAAATGCAGCAATTCCATTCATTTCAATTGGTCTACTACTTGAGCATTGGATGGAAATGAATACTAAGATTTCTGTTTTTGTGGTAGGCCACATCATTCAGAGACCAAAAAGAATATCTTCCCACAATCATAACATGTCTGTAAAGAAAAAAATTAAAAACCATCCTTTGAGAGGTCTTTGTTCATTTTGACTCCACACATTTGCAAAATCAAAGGAATTTTGGCTGTCATAGCCATTTCTAATTCAAACATGATACTGTATGCCTGCAGAGTTAGATTTTCAGCTACTAAAGAAAATTACCTTTTTTTGTCCTCAACTCTGTGTTCATATACTGTGCCTGTGTGTTTATACACAATCACACATCGAGTGTATGCTGTGAGATTGCTGGGAAGTAATATATGTAGTCCAAACAAAAAAACACGAATGTAAATTGCCATAACATGAACACCAATTGTAAACGCTTTGCAAAACATAAAAAACACGGATATAAATTGCCCACAGCATGAGCGCGAATTGCAAACGCTTTGAAAAAGAAAAAAATACGAATGCAAATTGCCACAACACGAATACCAATTGGAAACACTTTGCAAAAGAAAAAAAAGCTAAAATGCAAATTGACCCAAACAAATAGCCACAACATGAATGCGAACACACTAGATGAAGCCAAATTGCCACAGCACCAACCCCAATTGCAACAAAACTAATGCAAATCGGCCACGGCACAAATGCAAGTACCCACAAGACGAATGCAAATAGCCACATTCTGATGCAAAAAGGCGACATCGAATTTGATTAAATTCCACTGATGTAGACATTAGGATGACTACTAGGGCAGTGGTTGATAAGCAATAAGTAAATTAATCACACGGTGAATGAATACGAGGTCAGTAATTTTCGGCTCGTATGTTTGAATGAGCTCCGTGTTCTCGTCACATGTGCATGGTAAAACTTCACCAAGGCTAGTTCCTTTCAGAGCTGTTTATTAGTCATCAACACAACATAGAAAAAGAGTTTAGACCTACAAAATAAGACAACATACACACAAACTTGCAGACACGTGTACAGTAATCCCTCGAATATTAATGTAGGCCAGACATGGCCATGATAATCGTGAAGTAGGGTCACCCCGATTATAACTACCTTTTTTTTTCTCCGTGCTGAGACCTAGTAACTAGAGTGGCTTCCGCTTACGAGTTTCAGCGTGGATTTTTACATTTTTATGAACTTAAAAAAAATAATAATAATAGCAGAAAAAAATTGCGATAAGTGAAGTCGCGATAATTGAGGGAAGACTGTATATGGATATCACAGTTTTGGTATCTAGAATCTTAATCAACTCTACTATTTTGTGTGCAAAAACTGATTGTCTAATGGGATGCATGGACCAAGAGTCACAATCTCCTCAGGAGGTTAACTAATCAACAGTATTTTTCAGAACTTGGCTTGAATCATGGCTGATGTCAGCATTACCTTGAGCTATCTGCTATGTTTTTGAACACATATCAAGATGGCCTGGTGTCCTAGTGTGCGCAATCTATTCCGTATTGGCTCGCATTGGCTTACAGGGCTTGGCTGACTGCTGCTGTCAGCAATTGAGTTCACATGGTTTGGAAGCTGTGCTTCACATTTACTCTGCCTCGCCTCCATCGAGGTAAATAAGATGCATTACATGATACTCTACTGTCATTATAGAGGGAAGAGAAAAGCTACTTAATGGAAGGCAGGCAGCACAAGCCAACTGGGAGGGAGTGACAAATAAAGGCATCGCTGAGCCTTTGGGTCTGCTTTATTGTTTTGCATGCTGTATTTCATTTCGTGACGTCGTGTTTTGTAACATTCGATACCGGCCAGCACAGAAAATGGGACTGTAGCCAGGGCAGAAATAAGCTTTTCATTAGTCTAATATTATATTTGCGTGTATTGGCTGCTTTGTTATGGCTCTGATACTTTTTTTTACTGGAGTCACAGATGTGGCAACTCTATTATTAATTCATTTGGTGCAGCAGTGGTCAATCACTCTTGTACTGTTGACTGTTTAAACAAAATCTAACTGCACATTTACTTATATGCACTGCTGTTAAGTGCAATTTGAATACCATTTAGTTCAAACATGGCAGTCCATTTGACATGTTCCTTTGGTTTTCAGTTTCTAGTTAAATCATTGGTAATCTTAAGAACAATAGCTATGAGTTCAACGTGAGTTTGTGACCACTTGACTGCACTTCAGTTGAATAAATGTCCTATATATATATATATACTTATAAAAAAAATTAAAAAATTCATTCATTTTCAAACAAACTAAATGTTTCATTTTAACCATTATTATTCATTTTGCCAGTATGGGTTTCTCACAATTCCAATAAGCTTACAAAGTTAGCAAAACTTGCACTGCAATTCCAAGAATGTTTTGACTTTGTCTGTAGTTCCAGGTGACATGTTAGAAAAAAAGACTTTGCGAAATTAATTACTGTGAGAATCACCTTGATGTGGTTCGGTCGTACACCCTTTACTTTTAGAGCAACCTTGCGATTAATATTTAGTCCTCCGACCGACCTTTGCATGCAAGCACATGCAGAATTCATCACTTTTGGAGATGGTGGATATCATTTCAAAGTGGCACATATATAGGCGATGGGGCAATGCATATGCTTTAGTTGAACTTCAGGATTTTATTCTTGGTAAGATAAATTCATTCACACTCCATTTCACATAGAGGGAAGAGAAAAGCTACTTAATGGAAGGCAACAAGTATTACAATGCCGACCATCTATCTTAAAGGCATAAGGAAATACAGCAAATTACAGTTTGCTTTGAGGGAACCAAGAGTTTTTTGGTAAAATCGTAAATATATGCAAAAGCTAATACAGATTAAGATTTTGTCAAAAATTGATTTTTGGTTTTTCCCAAGACACTAAGGTGCAAAAATAATTCTTTTTTCATATACACATGTATCATACCTATTGACTTTATTTTTAGTTTGTTGTAGATGCCATATTTTTGTTCAGTATGCATAATAAGAGATATAGATAACCATTCATTTTTGCTACTTTTTACTTAATTTTAGCAGGAAAACATAACTACAATTGTATATACTTTTGTTGCAATGTAACATTGGTTAATTTCTAGACATACCCAAGAAGTCAATATTGGTGATTGTTTAGTTTTCGGATTAAAGATTCTCTTTTTTTGTGGTGTAATAAATGAGCTTCTTTTCTGAAGGATTGTACCAATTACACTTCAAAGGCAGATTAGGCAAATAAAAAATCATTGAGGATGTTTTTTTCTCCAAATTTTAAAACCCTGATGATTTCTGAGCATTCTCTGTGAATTCTCAGTGAGTCGCATTAACGAGATTTGCTAGGTCTGAAGAAATTAACCCTTTGGGCCTAATTAACATTTCCACGATTAACATATTTTCCACAGTGATGTCACCTCCTATCTGGCACCTTTTCACAGCAACACTTCAAAGCAATTGGTTTGAAGATATCCCAAATTTCCCAATTTATCTGAACAGATGTGAAGCTAAAAATGTCACAAAAATGTAGAGGAGTTCCCAGAAGAACCTGCATTAGAAGATGATTACTTAAATGAAAGAGAGTCGAGAGCATGCGGTGCCCTTATCCCTCAACCACTGTTAAGACCAAAGAGTTAATATTTCAGCCCTTACCATTTCTCCTCTGAGGTCAGCAGGCGGTCTGTGCTCCTTCCGGGGTTTATTCAATTCTGACAGTACAATGAGGTCTGGTGTCACGTCTTCATCAAATTATTCTGCTAAAAGTGGGGATAAATGACACACATTGTACAAAGTGCCTTTTGTCATGATTAAGTCTTTTAGGAACAGAATCTTGGCAGAACTAACCAATAACACTAAAAAGAGTTACACAAATTTAGCTCAGTCAAAAAGTAAAAAATAAAATAAAGTGAAGCTTATATTAACTAAAAAAATATCTTCTCTGAATTGTCCCACAAAAGTATAACAGATAACGGATAGTACCATAAAATCACAATGCCAAGGCATGATATTATGCAAAAAATAACGTCTCAACTGATAAACACACATTCACCCATAACTTAAATTCTGAATATTTTAAAATTAGAACATATTTTACACATGACAGAAAAAAATAGAACATTTTACACATGACAGAATTATGTGGTACATATAATAGCTACATACAGTAGCTATTCTAATATGAACTGATCCCTGTAGAAAATATGGAAAAAAAACAGTCCAAAGGGGTTTAAAATTCACAATAACAAGCGTCAATAAACCACAAACCATAATCTCTAAATAATCATTCATTTTCTTAGCAACTCACGAGGGTCACCGGGGCGCCGGAGCTTATCCCAGCCAACAACGGGCAGTAGGCGAGGTACACCCTGAATTGGTTGCCAGCCAATCACAAGGCACAAGGAAACGAACAACCATGCACACACGCACATAATTCTGAGTGATAAATCAGCCTACGATGCATGTTTTTAGCTGTGGGAGGAAACCGGAGTACCCAGAGAAAACCCTCGCAGGCAAAGGGAGAACATGCAAACTCAACACAGCACGGAACCCACCAAGAAATTGAACCCATGAACTCAAAACTGTAAGGCAGGCTTGCTAATCACTCAATCACCGTGCCACCAATCTCTAAATAAGTTCATAATATTTCCCAAATGATCTTAACATTATAGATGATTGGATTTCAGAGAAAAGAAATGACCTATTCTCTCTTGCATGTTCTTCTGGCTCCTAGTGCAAATTTACTGTGCTTCGTAGTGCTTTTTGCAGTAATCATCTCTACTGAGAATACGAGTTGCTTTCTCTTCCAGGTACATGACTGATGTTCTTAAAATGGACTAGCAAAATACCCACCATGTTTTTGAAGGGTGTTGGCTGAGAAAATGAAAATATGCATCAGAAAAATTATTTTGACAATTCTCCTTAATTTTTTTCTTAATGGGAACATTGTTGTCGGAAGGTTTGGTAAGGGCTAAAAAACACAAAGGGCTCAACATAATGAAAAAATTGCCCAATTAAACACTTGAACTGAAAGCTTTTGGCCTGTCCTTGGCTAGATTTAACTCTGCAAATTATGGATTACGTCAATTGAACAGCACAAATGCACTACCGTTTAACAGGAATAATCAATCATCAGATTTGCAAAGGAAATCATTCCATCTCAAGAAAATTGCTCACATAATTGTCCCTTGCGCTCCATTTCCTAAATTAGATTTTACATTTTATTAATTTATTATAATGCTGAGAAGACTGCAGTTTCCTCGTATTCAGTTTGGCAAATACTGAACCAATTTAGAGCAAACGTGTTAAATATAGCCTTTTTACGAACACATTTCGGGGACTATCGAGCACTAGTTAAATCTGTAGAAATCTGTGCTTTGTTTTCTTTGATTGCACTCAATGCTGCAAATTTAGTCAACTTTCCTTGTATGCAGCGAAAAGGACTACACTTCAGACAAATGTTTTGTGTTAGGTGCATCTGGGACCTAAGTCAGCCAGCAGATAAACCTATAGCTATTACTCTGGTACTGGAGAAAATCAATTATATGATCAGCAAGATCAATCCACGTTTGCTTTTTTGATGTTTGCATTTAAAGCAACCGAGGGTGATGGATGAGTTTTAGCCTCAGGGTTTCAAATTCAGCTTTTTTCCCTGTATTGACTAGTCAATATTTTCTCGGCAGTCACTGTTCATTATAGGTGTGTTTTTACATGGTGGCAAGGAAGATTGTGATGGGAAAACGATTGAAATCAAAACAGCATGTGTTTTGAGGAGATGTAGAGCTCAGCTTTTTTTTTGCTCGCAGTATTCTTTTCTAATTAGTTTTCATCTGTGCCAAGGTATTGCGTATGGATAAAATATTGTCACTTGGTGTACTTACTATATATTAATGGATACAATGATTCAATGATTTTTTTTGTAAAATACATTTTAGACTGTTCAAATTGAAGAGATTATTCACACTATATTTTGTTAAGCATCCAAATCGGATCAGTATTTGTGTTTTGTCATCAGTATATTCTGCCATGTTTTCAGCAGAACTGTGCACTAAATCAATGTTGCTATATTCAGTTTACCAGACCGGCCAGCCACAATCACGCTAGCAATAACAGTTATTTATATTTGTTTGGTTGTCCCCGTCCAGTTTTCTGGCGCACTGAACCAGAACTGAGCTAATATGCTCCACAGCCAAACGACACTGATTCTTTTATTATTTTTTTTACATTATCTTAATTCAAGATGACTAGACATTGGGCATCAGTCTTTCTTAGAGCAGTGGGACCTATGTAGGGTTTTGTAGTTAGGTTATTTCACCATGGGGTGGATAATGAAAATATTTATTCCAGGATATTTCAATTTATCTGGCTCTGCAGGGAAATACAGTTTAGTTTTTTTCACTGTCAAAATATGGTTCTCTTTGATACCCGCTAAAGAGGTTGTTTCGATTGTTGGTTACTTTTTGAGATTGTGCATATACCACAATTTTGCAGCAACATGCAGTTTTGCCACCATAGTAGTATTAAACCTATTTTTTTAACAAACATTTCAATTACACCATTTTTGTGCCACACATTGATGGCGCTTTTATCAGAATAGTGAAATAAGAGATGCGCAGATGTGCAAAATGTGTCCCTTTTCTGTGTTTTGAATTGGCAACTAGTAGTTATGCTCTATTGACCCCCTTTAGGCTTTCAGCAAAGAAATATCACGCTGGGACTTCGTTTGTAGGCTGCAAATGGAAGTGTTGGACCCGGCTTACCTTGGTTGATGGATCTCTGTTCAAATGGGATATTGTGATAAAGGTGTTTTTATGTTTGAAGTCTGATATTACTGATGTCAGTTGTTGTTTTTAAGGTGGTAATGGATGAATTGATTTTTAATGGGTTATTTGAATATTGTGTGCAATGAAATTTTTTTTTACACAACTGTGCTCTCTAGCCCAGTTCTGTGATTATTCTGAGGGAGCTGACTGATTATAACCAACCTGATAAGCCAAGCGTTCCGATAAGATAAGAAATGTTCTTATTTGCAAACATTGCATTTATATAGCACTGCTGTTTTTAGCACCAGTCATTTGCAGTGAGGGTGAGACTTTATCACCAATATGATCAACTAGAAAGAAAACTATACATTTCCCACAAAATATTTTTTTATATTTTATATATATATATATATATATATATATATATATATATATATATATATATATATATATATATATATATTTGCAGATCAGGTTTCCTCTACACCAGTTCTACTGTCTCATCCGTTTGACTTGAAAATCCATTGATAGTTTGTACCTGTAATCCATTTGAGGAGGCAAGAATTGCCTCCCAGAGCTACTGTTTGGAGTATACTACTGTCCATCCTCATAAATCTAGCCTTTAATGATACTCTATGGGTGCTGTTGTAGAAAACTCTGTGTGTACGAAATGAAGGGAATTCTACCTGACTGAGATGCAGCATTTCATTATGAATATTGTTTTGGTATGAAAAGATGAATCAAGCAAAAAAAGACCATTTAATCATGAGCATTCTGATTTAAAAACTTCTTTTTATAGCTTGAGCTATGAGGGAACCTGCTCTCTGTCCCAAATACTACAATAGATCACACATAATTGTATTTTTTTTCAGTCCAACTTTACTATATTGTGCTGTAGTCACTGCATCACAACTACTTTTTACTCATATATAGCTTAAGTTATAAAATGTCATTTCTGCAGGGCCAGGTGGAACTTGCTAATTAAACAAATTAACAGAGTTGAGAATTTGTACTCTTCATACATTGTTCGAGATATTATTCATGTAATGTACATTTTTAATCAGTCTGCTGAAATGCCAATGACAAAATGCTGATTTAATTCAGAACACTGCAGATTAAGTCCTCGTTGAGGTTCATTTTGATGAAGTATTTCTCTTCTCCACTTATGAACACGAGGTATAATGGAAACATAACCAAATATCATCTATTCTACCAGCCATCGCTGGTGTGAAATATTTTATTTTAGGTATTTTGTGTTTAATGTTTAAATGTTAATTCCCATGTTTGTTGCTGAACAATTCCGACACAGATTACACATTCTATATTTAACATGAGAAGTTAACACACTAACAGTGTTAACTTTAAAAGCCACAGGTGCCTGTCACTTTACTTCCACGTTAATGCATTCAAAAGTATCTCGCTAATTAGTTATGCTTATTTTAAACTCCTATGTTACACATTTGTTGGATCGGACCATGTCAACTGGCAATAATACTGATAATGGTTCATTAAAACTGTACCCTGTAAAAGGGAACATGACTAGCAGATATCTAATTCACTCGAAGGCTTAACGGAGGAATTAATCAGTGCCTTTTCTGTATGCAAGCTTATTATGCCTTACTGGTGAAGTCAAAACAATCGGATAAAATCATTTCTGCTACATTTTCACAAATGAGTAATCAGCAAACATGAGAGACATAGGCACCATTTTAGATACATCTCTTCAGATTTGTGATGGATTGGATAAAAAAACGAACAAAAAGGAGCAAAACACAGGTAATTATTTAGAGCATCCCTTTGGTGAATTACAGCTGCTGTTCACTCCTCCCATAATAAAGGCAGCTGATGAAGCAGTTTTTCGTCTATATTTTGGTGCCTGCCCTTAATCTCTCTTGATCAGTAACAGCAAAAACTTGCATAGCTATGCATGTTTTCTGAGAATACAGCAGGATGGTCCAGGATATGGCTTGTAAATCTGATGGTAAATGCCCGAGATGGGGGGAAAAAGCCAAGCGGGGAAAGCAATTATATGCAGGCATCTGGATTAGTCTCCAAAATAGTTAATTTTGTTCCGTAAAACTTCAGCTCCTGTTTTGGAAAACACCACTGACCCTGGTTAAAGAAATGATTTCTTCTATTTACTGCATATGACGACATTTGACCTTAGAGTTAGCGCTCATTTACTTTCGACTGTGACATACAGCAACTGTTCAAAGTCAATTGAGTTTCTTTGGACAAATTTGGCCACTCCTGCTCCCAGCTCAATCTCTGAGGCTATTTTTATCTGTCCAACTGACAGATCAAGTGGCACTGATCAGCACACCTGCTTCTTTGTGCTGGGGGTGCGGGGGCAAAAACTGGAGCTCATACATCAATATGTCACTTGCCAGCAGACCCTTGGGACCACGTCCCCCCCACTAGGTCCTGACCGGAGTCCACCTTGAAGTTTCATGTTCATATTGTTAAACTATAGGGTCCCTTATCCATCCATCTATCACTTCTCAAAACCATGGATTGATTACGGTTCAAAAAGGAGCCAAATCCCAGCTGATTTGTAGCTAATCGCGGGGTTGTCATGCCCCATGCATGATTCTCATTCCTGGCTTTGCTAACCTGCTGCTAATTACTTCATGTACTTATAATTTATGTGAGTATTTTTATCTCGTTCCAATATTTTCTTGTTCTTGCCACTGAATCATAATAAAATTCTGTAATAATAAGACCGTCCCATTTGACGTCAGAATTGAATTGGTATGCTAGTTTACACCTGTTTTTAGTCATTAATTCTTGGAATAAAGTTTGACTTTAAAACCATACTCCTGAGAAATTTAAGTTGTGCCATCCCTATTTCAAATAACACTACTGCCCATCACTGATAGAATGTGTTGGGACAGTAAATGCCTTTTCCATGAAACGGTAAGATTGGTGGCCTCCCTAAAGTGCAGATAACCTATCAAGCCAGTGAAAACTATCAGAGGATGAGGTTATCAAGAAGTGGTAATGCCATCCATGAATGGTTCTCAAGACTTTTATGACAGTGGCAGTGTGTAGGTCTGACAGATGGAGACTTCTGAGTCTCTTAAACTACTGGCCAGAAAAATCATGTAATTGGAATTGCAGCAGAGACAGTTTGCAGACCACCAAAGGCCCCATCACACAACACTTAGGAAGTGAGTATGGAGGTATGACAACTGGCAGAAGAAAATCTATCCCTTTTTAAAGGCCACACCATTCAAAAATCTTTTAATGACTCACTTTAAGGTTACAAAGTGATATCCATTGTCTGGATTCAGGATTTTTATCCCCATATCAAACACTTTTCAACGAATGTATCATCTACAATGGAAGCTGAAGCGAGTGCCATCTGTTTTAAGGTAGGATAGTGTTGATGTCTGATTTTTTTGGGGGGTATTTGTTCTGCCAATTTTCCCTTTTCTTTTGTAGATCAGTTCAGCCTGATTTTTTTTCTCCCTAATTTGATGGACTTGGATTATGAATCTTAAATTTAGTAGTTTTTGTTTGAAAAACTCGAGACGTCCTGTTTTGACATATGTTACTTTGAGGATAGGAGGGGAACATTAATCTTCCTTGACAAGAAAAAAAAAAGAAAAGCTATATACCTCTTTGTGTAAATTAAAAACAGCAGTTCAAACACTTTATTTTTATATATATTTGAAAGATCTCTTCTTTTAATTTTAAAACATGGTTTTACTTTGTTTGCCATAGGCAAGATAGGGGCAATATTCCTCACAGGAATTTTCATGTTAAACTATAACTAAGGTAAAGATCACAGTTTCCACTTTCATTTTTTCTCCGTACAAAGCAAGCAATGCATAATATTTCGAATCCCAAGTTTTTGACAGGTTCAATCTGTTTGCGATACATGCACTGGCGATTACTGCAGGCAGATAAGGTCAAGCTCTTTTCATGCAACCCGATCCTTACTCAAACAAACTTCACTATATAGAGTTCTAAAGCGTCTCCTGGGTCAACCTTCCCCTGTTGTCATTCCACTTGTTCACTGTGATGTACTGGCCTAATAATCAAAGCCACCAACCTAAGAACATAATGTAAGACACCTTGCAGTGTGTCCCAAGGGAATCCACTTTATAGCGGTAAGACAATTTCATGATTCCAAGAAATACCCCGTCTTTTTTCTTTGTGTGCTTCCAACCAGCGCAGATCAGATGTTTTAACGTTGTTAACGTTTTGATTCCTTGTACTAGTTCACCAAGAACTGGTGTGGTTGATTACATTTTTCTTGTTGTAACAAAAGCATTTGCCACTCTTTAGTTGCATAAACTAGATTTTTCAACATTCACAATTTAGAGTGTCCAATTAGCCTACCATGCATGTCTTTGGAATGTGGGAGGAAACCGGAGTACCCGGAGGAAACCCACGCATGCCCGGAGAGAACATGTAAATTCCACACAGATGGACCTGACCTGGATTTGAACCCAGGACCCTAGAGCTGTGAGGCCGACGCGATAACCACTCGCCCTACCGGGCCGCCCAAGATTGCAATCATATTCAAAATATGGTTTCAAATTTAGAAGGTTAGGTCAACAACCATAAATTGTGTGATAACCCCCCCACCCCCTGAATACTTGGGTGCATGTGACTGTCTGTGTAAAAGTGTATTATTGGCTGACAGTTCTTTGCAATAAGTTGCCAATCTGCCACCACAAACACCAGAAAAGATTTCCGATTAAGCTGTGAGAACGGAGCAGCATATTGGCATTTTACCACATCGAGGGTTTTGGGTGGCTGAGACTGGTTGATGAATGCCTTGACACATCTGTGGCTATTATTTCAGAATACTCCACCAAAATCAATACTTTTTTCTCTGGCTGCCTCAAGCAATGATATTCATGAATGCTTTATTTGCCTCTTTGTGCGTGAACATTCGAAGCGCTATTCACTGTTGACTAATGGATTAACTGGCCTGCCAAATACTGAGTATGGTACAAAATAGTATCTAATCACCTCCAAATGTCACGCTGACTTTTGCACATTAATATTCCATTCACCTCAACTTCATCAATAATGTGCAAGGATTGAGCTCAACAATGACGAAATGGGAAATGCGTGATGCTGTGCTTCCATGAGGTGCCAAGAGACTGAGGCTTGGATGGTCACTATTTTTCAGAGCTTGTTTCTTCAAGCTAATGAGGCAGATGTCAGTCAGGGCAAATGAGGTACTCCTCGGTGCCTTGTGTTCCCAACCAAATCAGGGCGCACCTTTATAATTGGCACCTGATGTGTCTGATGGGTTCGGTGCGCTGACATTCATTACACTTAATAATGCACTCCAGGCACCTTGTGCTGCTCCCTAACCAGCTGTCTGCTCGCAACTCTAATGCCATTAGGTATCGAAGTGATTACGTCAAGTTTTTGACGCTACTTCTCTATGATTGTGGAGCACGCGAGTGCATGCTATTGGTGCTTGTCAGTTCGCTGACGTGGTGTGAGTAGTGTTTCACTGAAGAATACTCCCCCAAGGCTGAACTCGTGTAAAACTCAGGGTAAAAGCAGCATTAAAAAAAAAACTAAAGAAAAAGAAAAATGTTTGAGCTCGCTGACGTGGACAGCATCAAGACAGTCTTATCTGCCAAACCTTTCCTGTCGTTGGGCGAGCAAGCCACGCTGAGTTCTGCTGCCAGTCAATGCCCATCGGACTGATACCCCCGCCAGGACGCTGTTGCATATGCCGAATCCAAAACATTCTGCTAGCACAGTGGACAAGCCTTTCCTCTATATTCTGGCTTGAGTCTGCCAGCAATGCTGTGTGTGCGCGAAGCATTTCCAGGGAGAGTAAAGCTCCTTCAGCTCAAGAATCACAGATCTACTCTGCTGGAAATAAATAAAAAAAATAAAAAAAATCACCCCCAGCTGTCTCAGATTCTGCTACTTGCACACTGCATGCTATGCAGCGTGGATTCTTTGCTGATGATGGCAAATTGTTTCACACATTACATACATGGTAAAAATACTTAGAAAAAGTTTTATATAAGTAGATTCCACTGATTTCATAAGAGCTCATGTTGGCAGTAAAATTACAACAGTAATAATAAAGTAGCTCTGAGTACTCTATATCAACAAAATTATGTACAGCCAATAGCTTGTGTTGGGAATACAGAAGGAAACAAAAGTGTGCTTTAAATTATAAAAAAGGAAAGTGGTAGAAAGGATTTTGCAAGTGCAATGCATTAAATGGCCGATGAGGGAACTGAATCGGTAAAGAGAAATTTTCATTTGAGTGAACATTTGTAACTTTGCAGCAGTAATAGCTAAGCCTTTCAGATTGATTTTATTGAATCAGATTTGCGTAAAAAAGAATTGCACATTTCTTGACACAAACGAAATTTACAAATTGGAAACTAAATAGAGGGGGATCTTTTTTTTCTTCTCCAAAATAACTGGTCGCATGTCACTTTAAGTAAAAAAACGGGGGTTGCTGTCACAAATGAGAAAACAAAACATTCTGCACTAACGTTTTTCACAGTGACCATGTTTGATGTAGCTACTGATGTGCTGTTATTTATGCAGAGCAAGTCCACAGAGACCACAAGCACAGCGCTGTGTGACCCACATTCAGCTTGGACATGAAAGTGATGCATGTTGCCAAGTTTAACACGGGGCAAAAGTAGACAGCATTCCTAATTCATTCCAAATGCCCGGCCTTTGCTGCATGTTGATTTTTCCAATAGAAAAAAATATACACACACCGCTCAGTCTAGAGGCCTATCTATGTCAGTATTATACAACATTTAGGAACGGTTGTTCCACTGTTGCAGAGTCAGATGTCAAACAAAACTCTTTCTCATTGACAACTGTTCAGACAGAGACAACAAGGTGGAGCATTGTCAAGATTTGCATTCTTTCATTTTTTTTGCATTTTCAGGCCCTCAAAACGCCATTACTGTGTAAACGATCGGGCTCTCTGGTAAAGTTTTTACGTTCAATCTTACCTTTGTCGTGTAGTGCCCCTAACTGCTGAATCTTTCATCCTTATGTATGCTTGTTAATTGGATGACTTTACTAATGCGATAGAACCACTTTTTCAAAGTAGGATGAGAACCATTGTCAATCAAAATGCATACTGATTTCATAATAATAGCTAGTGTTGTTCATTGTCTGGGAAGATTTACATTAAAACCTAAAACCATGAGGTTTGAAACAAATATGCACTCATGGCAAGAACAAAAATCTTTGTCTATTCTCACCATTCAAAGTGCATTTTTTTGTGCAGTCCTTACATTTAATTTTTTTTTTTCATCCCCATGAGGAAAAAATAGCAATATTAACACATACTAACGTGGCCACTGTTGTCAAGGAAACAATGCCTCGTTTCTCATAGTTGCAAAGACGTTATGACCTTGAATCTAAACAACAACAACAAGCACATTCCTGAAACTCTGAATTGGCACTATAGGGTTTCTTTGAACTATATCAATTAACATTTTGTGTCTGCATTCATTTGTTAGTGAACATTGTAAATTGATATTGCGTTCCATCCAAGCAAAGGGGAAAGCTGTCAGTCATCATTATCTTTAAATCGGAGTCTAAATCATGTTGCTCTTCAGCAATTTGGACATTCAGCTTTGACAGAATACGGAAATATAAGAGAAAAATGTGGATTCCCGTTGCCAGGTGACAACATTTTTCCTTTGAGTTGTGCTCGCAGTCTGCTCCCTTCATACTGTAACAGTTCGCTATTATGGAAAAATAATCACAAAACATCTTACATGTGCAAAAATACATATGCTGTTTTTTTTGTATTGTCTTATAGTTTGGTTTCGATGGAAACAAGTATACATATATTGGTACATTTTGTCTGTCCATCTAATGAAAGAATACTGTTACTTTAAGGGATGCATGTCCAGCTGGCTAATATATGTAATTTTACAGGCTGATAAGGTGCGTGGCTGATTGTATAAATATCCCATAATACAAAATGCTATGGGTTCTAATTGAACGCAGTTTATATATGAAGAAATAATTTTTTTCTTGTGGAATTTGATAGGGTAGGTTTATAATCAAGTGTGTCTTACAATCCAAAAAATATGGTATATCCCGTCAAGTAATTGCTATTTTTAACACACAGAAAACAATAAAATACATTTTTATCATCCAAAGTGCAAAGACTGTGGTCCTAGTGGAGACTGCATTACAAGATGTATAAAAGGAGGAAAACAAACAATGAATATTGAAGGCAAAAGAGGGATTTCAAACTATTTTCCAATGCAACATTGATTTATTGCTATGGCCCCGTCGGTAGTGTCACTCATTCCCTCTTTTGGGTTTTAATTAAATCCATGAGTGAGTTTTGTTCAGAATTTCTGATTCCTTCCCTTTTAATCTATATAGGAGCAAAGTGCTCAAAAGCGATGGCTCATTCAATAAGTCCATTCTAACAATGCTTCAAGGCTTGTGCCCTTGCAAAGGGAATCGGCTCTACTTCCATGGATGTCAGATGAAATATCTGCCCCCTTGTAATCAACCATCTTGTATAATTCTTTTTCCCCTCCTGCCTTCTCGAGATATGATCTCATTTTACCAAATTATAATGTGAGGCTTCTCCTAATGGATTGTAATAAAGTTCAAATTATTCTCGTTTTAATGAACATGGAAGCGGTGAGGCCTATATCACATATTTCCCCTTGCATATTTCATCATTGCATATCATTTACATTTATTTCATATATGAGAGATTCATTGCTTGGTACAACATACAACTCGGTTATCCATAGCACAGTTTGTACTGTTGGTAACTATGATAGGTTTTTTTTCCGGTATGCACGTTATATAATAAATTGTCTACATAAAATTTTCATTCAGACATTTTTACGCACCATAGTGGCCCATATACAACACATCATGTTGTACTTTATATTGTGTGTCACGTCGTAGTAGTAAGGTTTCTCACTAATTGATATTAAGACCAAGTGAAACGCTATCTTCAGTTTATTATACACCTGCTTTTTTTCTCTCTTACATCTGTAATGAAATGGAGAGGATTGAAACGGCATTCATTTCAGTCACCTGTCAAAGACAATAAACTCCAATTTGATAATGTGTCATGTGAAATATAACGGGGGCCTCTGGCAATACCATCAATCAATTAAATTATATTGTCAGGTATCAGTGTGATGGAGCTCGCAGATGAAAGATGAAATGCTAATTAGCAAGAGATTGGCATATTGACAACCTTGACTAAAATCATACTATTTCTTCATGTCTGTCATTGTTTAATTTTGCTGTAATGTATTACTGAATGTGATGCTACTATGGTTTTTGTACTTAATTGTGACTTTTTGGTTCTTTTTATTTCAAGAACCTATTTAGCACTTGACTAAAATGGAGAAGGGAGAAACTCTATCATAGCCGTTATTGTGAGGGACAACCCCCTTGCACAAGTAAAATATTCATATCCTTTGTTGTGACACCCTGAATTGGATTGTCATACTTCATTTTCTTGCAGTCCACTTTGAATTATTGTATTACCCAAAGCTCTGTGAAAGATCTCATGTGACACAAACAATAGCGTGAGGAAAAAGTAGCTGTGTGAAAAGGTCCAGCTGTTTTTTTTTATAGGTAGGCCACAGATCTCCGAAATCAAATAAATTCAGTAATTAAATTCTAGGATGGACTTGAAGCAAGTTAATTGTACTGTAACAGTTGATAAATTCTCATTTTAACCAAGCACGCATAACACAAAAGGTGCAAATTGGAGGTCGATAGTTGAGACAAAAAGTAACTATAAAAGTGTCTACTCGAAAAATAACGTTTTGCTTCATTGTTTGGCCTTTCAATTAAGTTCTCATCTGGTCCAAAATGTACAATGCTATGTGGCAGGTTCTGGTTGCCCACTGCTCTTTTATGTTCAAATACAAATGGAATGTAACAGCATTTGGAAGTAAAATATTATGTTTTATGGTATGAAAATGACTTTAAATTTACATGAGAAAAAAATAACACAAAACATATCTCAACAAATTCTGATTTCAAATCTAATGCCATTTTGGAAAGCTTATTACAAGCACAAATGGACAAAAGGCTAGTATCAGTGAATGGTAAAGGTGGTGTGTGGTTTACCTGTATGAGCCTGGAGAGCTGTGTGGCAAAAAGGCTTCTGTTCCTCTACACCATGAAGGGTTAAATCAGTTTCTTCTGGTCTGCTTCACTTTTGGTTTAGAGGTCATTCCGTCTGATTCCTATTGTAGACTCTGTATGTCTGCTGTCATTTAGCTTCTGCATAAATCAACTCCTGATGGTTGGTGGTCGTCTTTTAAGATTTAATTTACTTCGCAACCACTGAGCTACACTGCACTTTGCTCACATCAGGAGTCAGAAATGAGTGGGATCGTTCCCATTTAAAAGATGGGGAGGTGGGTTATTGTGGTAGAAGTCTGCGGGGCTCTGTTTCAAAATGAGGTGGTGTTACAGCTGTCTCAGAGTGAGTTTGTAATTAGTTTCTGGTCTTTAATGGAACGTGTAAGAAATTATGCAGGTATGACGTGTTATGTTTGCCTGCTCTGAAGGTCAAAATCGGTCATTTGTATCGCGCCAATTAAGCTTCTTGAGGTAAAAGCCACGGTATACCCGTTTGGATGTCCATTTTTATTTAAATATCAAACTATTCAAGTTTTCACTTCTACATATATATACCTAAAGCAACATTTTGCACAATTGAGGAGTTCAGTTTTAAGGTTCCCAGCTATGTCATTTTGTTGTTACAACCATTGCATTGCAATGTTCAAATTACATACGGGACAAATACACTGTTGTCATCTTTATGAAAATATTTTTCTCATTGATCATCTTGCATTACTTGATGAAACATAGCACTGTTCTGAATGGTATTCATTCATAGTATAACATAACACAGGCCTGAATGCTGTGTATTCTTCTGGGTTCACTTTTGCCCTTCAAGTCACTTGTTTGTAGTTTGCATGCAACGCATTATGTTGCTTTGAGTTTATTCACACTAGTCTGCTACATGTTTTAGATGGGTCGTATAGAAAAAAAACTTTTTGCCTGACACTTTTAATGTTTTTGTGAGTAGATAAATCTCTCTTTTTTTCATTTAAAGAAAATAAGTGCTATTGTGAAGATCCAAAATACCTACACACAGCTCACTTTTGTATCTTTGCCCTTGCAGATTGTTCGCTAAGCCTTTCTTACACAAACCTTTGCTTCAAATGTGTCAGCTTGTCAAACCATTGTGCATTCAACCATAATGTAAATTCGATTGTTTCCAGAAGCTCGCCACAAACACCTAATTTAAAACTAAAATTGTTTATTTTTTAATAAAATGAATGATACAATAGCAATATGTGAGTTGTTTAACTGAGATACAAACTGATGGTGATGATGAAGATGGATTTTGCTGTAATATGTAAAACAGTGTCATCAGTATTTCCGCAAAGAACACCGACTCACCAACTTGAAGCCTAATAAAGGGCAGATTGATTTAGCAGTGCTGTGAGGATTAAGCGAGCAGACACATCATGTTTATGCATGAGCAAAATGTAATGCTGATGAGTCTGCAGCTCACTGACAAAACCATTGGAATGCATTATAACTACGAACATTAACAGACAGTTCCTCTGAACAATGTCATTAAAGCACATTTTAGCAGTCAGAAACAATTGTTCTGTGACATAGTCAGAAACAGGAACACAACACGTCATCTTTCTGTAAAGCTTATTCTCACCAGAATCACTAAGCTGGAGCCTACGCCAACTGACTTCCCCAAGCCTGTTGCTCGCCAACCACAGGGCTGAAATGGACAAACAAACAAGCTGATAATTCACATGCCAATGCATAGAGTTTAATTAAACTAAAATGCTTCTGGAATTTTAAGCTGCTAAAGCATTGGGTGAGCTTGCAAACTCCATACACCCGTGACTTAAGAAAGTAGATCATAGAGCAAAAGATAATAGCTACCAATGGATAATAAAACTGAGCAATTCACTTTTTTTAACGTTGACTCTTTTATATTCAGCATCTACAGCACTTACAAATGTGTGTAATGGCAGTCATCTGTTGAATATTTCCCATAAATGTGAACATAATTGCATTTTCTTTGCCCTTTTAATTCATCTCAGTTTAAGAATGGATAGCGAGTTAAAATCAGGTCCATCATTGCAGTGATGTGAAGCCAAAAGTGAAACAAATGTGCTCATAATTTTCCAGTTTACGGTCATCTGAGAAATGGCTGCCCAGGGAGACATTAAAATGAAATTTCCTAGGGACACACATTGGTTGTGCCTAGACTCTCACTGACAAAGCCCTGGGATTCTCTTGCAGGGGTTGAACAAAGGCCAAGTTTAACCTGATGCAACCAGTCAGCCCATTCACAGGCCATGAGGCTAGCCCTGAGTGAGGCTTCCATGTCCCAATTAAGAGCCTCTCAAATCTAATTGCACTTTAGGTTATAAACTGTAGTGTTGATTTTTTTTTTTACTCCCACGAGCATGATTACTGTCATCAATGTTCAGAGGTGAAGTGGAGATTGTCTGAGGAGGAGACAGAAATTTTGCCAAAAAGAGCCAATCACATGGTACATTGAGATGAACAACCATTCAGACTCATACCTTCAGTTAATTTAGAGTGTTGAACCAGCCTATCCTATTTGTTTTTGGGGTGTGGGAGGAAGCCAGAGTAACCAGAGAAAACCCAAGCTGGACCGGGGGAACATGCAAACTCCACACATGAAGATTGGAAGATTTTTTTTTTTTACACCAGTTGAACATGATTGACATGGACTTGCAGACTGCAGACCCAATAACAAATGGCTATAGAATGTCCAAAAATAAACCGAATAGAATAGATCTAATATAACTGAAACTTCAATTGTCATTGTACAAATCACAAAATGAAATTAGGTGGGCTATTAAACCATTCTCTTAAAAAAAGAGGCATGTTAAGAACACGAGCCCTTCACATATAACAAGTTAAATTAACTTACCCATTTTCAACATTTATCCACATTCATTTGAACATACATACCAAAGTAGAAAATATAATAGAAAACACTAACTAATGTGAGTATGAAGATACTTAGGAAAAATAGGGTAACTCTGAGTTGACAAATTGGGAATTCTTCTTTAATTACCCTCTCTCGTTTGCCCTTTGTGGGAAGTACAGCAGCTTGTCAATAGCTGTCAGATGCTGTCTTTGTCAATCAGCCCTGTAAGGCTGCTGGGGCTTCAGCAGTAACAAGAAGATCTCACAGAAACAACCTATAACTGACACAGTTCTAGATCTCTGCTCTGTAATCACTGGGGAGCCCAGCTCTCAAACTGCAGCCCCGCCACAACGGACAGATGCCCCGTGTAATTGCTTCCCATACCGCTCAACCTTTTAGAATTGATCACAGTCCATGTAAGAGGCTTAACTGCAGTGCCGATTTGGCGAGTTAGAATATTGCTTGCCAATATCGTATTACAAAATTGTACACAGTATGTCAACCTCCTGTAATCCAATGAGCCTTGACCCCTCATCACCAGGCCAATGGTTAAAAGTGTTTCTCAAACAATAGCATTTTCAGCTATATATTGCTTGATCATATAGAAACAGCAGTTTGAATGACACACAAACACAATTTTTAGTTTAACCTTGTTCATGAAAATTACAGACTACCCTTTCCTTTTTTGGAACACTGCGGTGTCCCTGCCATATCATCAGCACATAAAGACAATAAAAAACAAGACCTGGGTTCAAATCCAGGTCAGTCCACCTGTGTGGAGTTTGCATGTTCTCCCTGGGTCTGCGTGGGTTTTCTCTGGGTACTTCGGTTTCCTACCACTTTCCAAAGACATGCATGGTAGGGTGATTGGACACTCTAAATTGCTCCTAGTTATGAGTGTGAGCGTGAATTTTTGTTTGTCTCCTTGTGCCCTGCGATTGGATGGCCATTTTCCATCTATCTAGCATTTAAAAAAACGGTTTGTTAAAAAAGCAATAATTTAAAAGTAAATGCAACCTTTTTATCGAGAAAAGGTATTTGGAGTTACTGCAAAACTACTATAGAACCATTTAAATTGGACGATGGAATGTCAGACATCAGACACTGAAATACAGAACTGGATTTACTTTTAAACCCGTTCGTAAACGTGTGTGTATTTTGCAGTGATTGTCAAAAAAAATAGTACAGGTTGTGTGTGTGTTGTGTGATTATTATTCAGAGCTTCATCTGTCTGCCTCAGGTATATTCTGGGGTTCACTGAGAGGCCGATGGTGTACAGAGCCTTTTGCTGCACTTTCGCTCAGCTGCTCTCTCTACTTCAGTGTCAAGGATTAGTCTGACATCTCCTGACTCTGCCTTTCAAATACGGTGGAGTCCTGCTGAAATGCTGAAAGGGTGCTCATCATGTAAAGCCAATACTCATACTGCTGATGCTCCCCATCCTTGCCTTCAGCCTATTTCAGCTCCAGTAAAAAATCCATGAGTTATCCCTTGTGGTTTTGTGGATTTGAGAGGAGGAATGTGTGGTTTTAAAGGACTACGGCTGTTGGCAGCTCTATGAAATAGTAATGGCCAGGACCATTGGAGAGAGTGGTTAGATAAGGAGTATTGTGCCATCAACTAAAATTTTCAAAAGCTTGACCAGTGTCTGTTTTTGCTAAGAGTTTGAAAGCAAGTGATGCTCTAACCCGTTCTCAATCTCAATGTGATTGCTTTGGATGCATTTTAGTGCCAGTTGGTTACTCACTTCATTGACTTCATGGATGTTGGCACCTTTACTGACTTCATATTCCAAAGGGCATCTTAATCCTGAATAAATAAAATGTCCATTATTATTTATTCTTTTTTTTTGTCAACCTCGACACATCTTGGAAGTTGAAACACAAGATAGAATGTTAATAGGAAATAGACAAAACATTTTACCTTGAGCATAAATCAATCTAAAAATTGACTAAACAGCAGAGCAAGCCTGTTTCTTAACATCTTAGACTATTCTACATTTATTGGTGATAAATGTGCTTCTGACAGAAATTTCCATTTCTTCTCCTAAAAATTTGAACAACAATACCAGAGAAGCTTTATTTAATTAGTAGTCCTTGAGTGTTGCTAATGCAACAAAGTAATTTTTTCCCATTTTTTTCACTCATTCACTGACTCACATCTTACTGATATTTGGTAAAAATGATACCTTAAGTGAACCCTGCCATCACAATAAATTCCAGAGATATTTCTTGAAAGCTCAGAGTGCACAATCCATCGCTAAAATAAGTACCGGCTAAGCCTATGTTGTCCTAACATGATAAATGACTTGATTCGAATCAGTTTTGTTTCTACGTGGTCCCCTGACTCTAGGCGTTGTCAGCCACTTGCTATGTCGCTTGTATGCAGATTTAAACATGGTGCATTCATCAGCTGCAGGTCGACTGCATGCACTCCTGTGTTAAGTCAGGTGGAAACCTTCGACTTGAGCTTGATAGGGTAGGGGAGCATTTTAGGGCCAGTGTTAAAATTAATCAGTGTAATGAGGAAATAAGTGAGTTATTGGTGCCACAATCTCTTCCTTCATTAAGAGTGATATTTATGAGTATCCAAGCAGCCAAGAGGACATTGCTGGTTTATGGAGCGTACTTTGCCACCTTGTTCCAATTATCCTCTACATTTGAATGTGACAGGACGCGGTGCATCAATAGTTGTTGTTCAATCCGGAGAAAAGGGCAGAATGTGCAGTGGGGGCTTGGCGATGTCACACCTGTTTTGCCTTTCATCACAAAAGCCATTTGTTAATTGTGCAATGAAAACACACTGGGAAAATGTGTTTTCATGCTATTAATCCAACAATAGCTGGACTGCTTAAAATGTATCACAATTCATCGAGGGAGGAATAATTTCACTTTACACGGAGCCCTAATGGATTTGTGATGACAATAAAAGAAGCAGTTGCGAATAATTAACGTCTTTGCTTTGTTTTGGTGATGGTGTCAGGGAATTGTATGTAATATGTAGCCTCAGACGGACAGCAAATGTAGTCACAACACAAAACTAATTTAATACTACAAGCAAAGACCCTTCCTCATTTAAAAATAATTGAAGTAGGTTTTTTTTCATTTTTCCAATTTAATCTGTAAACTTGATTATTAAACAAAAAATAATTGATGCTATACAAACTCAAATAATTACAAAAATATGGTAATTTCAAATGATAGAACATTTTTTGTCAACAATGCAGTCAGGAACAACCTTCTTTACAATAACATTGATATGCATCGTGTTACCATGTTATGAATTTGAATTGCCGATTACAAAATGTAATTTCCTGGAGGGGATGAAATGATGGAAAAGGAAATAAAGGTGTTAAAATAAAGGAAACACCTATCAAACTATAAACTATTGAATTATGAAATTACTTCTCACTTAGATGATGCCTGACATGTTTTTCATTAAAGGTTTAAAATGGAATACTTAATCAAATTTTTATTATAGTGATTTCAGTCGTAACAATGCATATCTACCTAGATGGATTGAATGGGGTTCAGTTTAATGACAAGCATTATACTTGATTATGTAGAATTTATAAGCTCCATATGCCATCAAGCCATCTGGATATATGCCATCATGTGAAGTGCTACAAAATTAGATAACGTAGCTGTCAGGATCAAATTTCAATGCATTGAAAGTCTTTTACGACTCATTGAGCAATATGGATCTTGGCGAAGTGAGTACATGTGCCTGCCCTCACCTCCACATTGCCTACTTTCTGTATTCTTCGCCTGCTGCCTGCCCATAAAATGTATAGCATCATGACCCTGGACACTTCCCTTAGACTACGTGCAGATCCCAGGTTTGAATGCACACATTTAATCTCTTGTCTTATCTGATCTTTTTTTGGTGACTGTTCACACTGCTTTTTTCCTTGAAACCCATTCAAGTATCATCCATGTGCACAAGCTCGTAGATATATATATATATATATATATATATATATATATATATATATATATATATATATATATATATATATATATATATATATATATATATATATATATATATATATATATATATATATATATATATATATATATATATATATATATATATATATATATATATATATATATATATATATATATATATACATACAGGGAATTAAAGTAATATTTAGTTGGATAGTAATTTAAATGAAAAGAAAAAATCTAATCGGGGTGTTTCAGCAGTATGTAATTATGGGCTAAATTCCTATTTTTTGAAAAGATCATTTAAGAGTGTTCTTTAATCTAGTTCAGCCATTTCTGCTGAAAAATTATCTGTCCATAACAGCACCCCCTTTCTTTTTTTTAATCAGTGTGATAGAGTATTTGACCACACCTCAGCACATCGCAAGGACCCGAAGTCTTAGATTTATAGCAGACATCCGAACAACTCTTGTTCAAGAGCTGAGTACTGCATTTGACCATAAAAGTCTTACTGTCTCTGTCTGGTTTTAGGAAATTATCCCAATCCTTTACCGGATTAGTACATGTATAATAGTGTAGCTCTGATTGCAAATGCACCAACTGGACAAAACATTTTTTCTTTGCAAAATCACCTAGGGTAATATCTAAATTCTGTAATATTTAATTTTTATCAGACCTTTTTATTTCTCCAAGGGAAAAAAGCTAATATCCAACTTATGGACTCCAAATTACAGACTGTTAATGTTTTTTCATTAGTTATTTTTCTCTATCAGTTACTAAAATTTAGAATCTAATAAGCACTTTTGGAAGCACTTATTTGTTGTGTTTTACACATTTAGTGTGCAGTACATGTTGCTGAGAAATATTTGAATGTGTATCAAGTGTAGTTTTGCAAATGTGTTGAGCTAAGAGGTGCGGTAACTACTGAAATGTCAACCTCAGCTGCCATTTGGTCCTAAGATTCTATCTGTCACCTTGTTTTTGCTGCGCTAGCTCTCAAGGACAACATTGACTGAGAGATGGTGAGGAGGTCAATTTGATTTTAAAGGTCACAATTGGATTCCGTGGTGAGACATAATCACTTTCAAGGTTGTTTATGCCATTGAAGGGCTTCGCTGGAGCTGTTTTCAAGTGGTTTATATTTATATACGCACACAGAGATATATTCTGATATACTGCCAAAAATATTTTGCTTGCTATTGAAATAGGTATGTGACGTCAATTGGATGCATTTAAACTTTACAATTGTTTGGGGAAATGTTACTTCTGACAAGTACCATTTTATGTGGTCATTAAAGTATTTTCACCACGAAAAAGCTATTTGATGATTAAAACAGGGTAGATACGATCACACTATGAGGAAATGTAAAGTATAGTCTATTTGGCAAACAGCCTATTTTTACATTTGATTGTTTCCAGTATGTCGTTACAGGTATCCATTCTCCTTAAGTCGATTATCCTAACAACTGAGGCGTTTACTTGCAGGTGCTACGGGGGATGTTCTGCCAGGTGCCCAACCCGCAGTACAGGGCACCCTGCCGCACTTCATTCAGGAGCCAGAGGATGCATACATCGTCAAGAGCAATCCCATTAAACTGCGCTGTCGAGCCACACCTGCCTTGCAGATTTTCTTTAAATGCAATGGAGAATGGGTTCATCAGAATGATCACTTCTCCCATGAGTATAAGGACCTCAACACTGGTAAGTAAGATTGAGCTGTGTGATTTCATTACAACCCCCGTACCCCTGACTGGGACTGCACAATACAAGTTGGAAAGAGAACATTTCCCGCTAAACACATACTTGCAACACATTTTAAATACTAACCAGGAAATGCTTTGACTCAAATATATTACTGTGCAAAAATATATATTATTAGTTAGAATCTTTTTTTTACCTACAGCTGTAGGGATATCATGAGATTATGATGAATGTAATTGTGTTCATCTGAAACACCTTGACTGAGGCCTTGTGTAGCAATTTCTGGTATTTATTTATTTATTATGATATTGGAACAAAAGATAAAATATACATGAGTATACGTTCATACCTAAACAACACCAAAGTGAATCAATGTTTCTGTAGCACAATTTTTACTCTACTACCCGCAATCTATCCAAATAAAATGATGTTTTAAAAGGGTGTAGGAAGCAGTGAAACAACTAAATTAATTCAGATGTTAAGCCCTGAGGTAAGTTTGTTCTCTGTTTGGAAGCTGTGAGGAAGCCCTCTGTCTGGTACTCATGAAGTTCGCTCCACATGAAAGTAGCTTAATTGCATCTGAAGGTTGAAGGTTTCTTGCTCTGTGTTTGTTGTGGTGTGAAATTGTTGTAAGCCTGATCGTAGTAAATGTGAATCTTACACTCTCTCATTTAAATGTGGGGGAACCTAAACTATAATTCCAGCGTGTGACTGCAGTGTTGACAAAGGCAAACTGGTGTTCAAGTAAAAGTTAAATCTAGAGACTAAACAGTATGTATAATAATGTATGTGTAATACTTTTGATTATATTGCAGAATCACAATAATTGAAAAAAACATTCATTTTGCATGTCTTATGTCACAATGAAATGATGTCTTCATCGAATGCATATAATGCATTAATCGACTGTGCTTCTCTAATCTTGACCTATTCTGAATATTCTCACCATAGAGTTGAGATGAAAAATGATACATTCCTTAATCTAAACCTGCCAAGAAAACACTTAAGTGCATGCGGCGCAGTGATGTTGTTGGAGATTCCTTTATCAGCATGTCCAAGCGGACTAAAAATTTAGGCAGCCAGGGGATGTCCTCACCATGTAGTATCTGTTTGGCATCAGCTCGCCTTATATCAGTAGAAAACATAAGACCAAAGATAAGGATAGTTTTCAGTCCAATGCTTTGTTCTAACTTAATACCCGTCAGCAACATTGCGTATTGGATTTTTCCAGCTAATCAGAGGTGGGGATCAGTGAACAATTGGAATGTTATTGATTTTAACAGTGGGCCTCAATGCAACCACCAACACCTGATAGCATCTGTTATTTACCAACTAGCCTGATGACTCACTGACTACTGATAAACTGACAATGACCTTGAAATATGAATATTGTACAATCCTGTAATTATATATTTTTAACCAAAAGAATGCTACCGTGTTCTAAAAGTGACAGGCAAAGTGAATAGTACAAATGCTTTTATAAATAGAAAAGCACAAATGAAAATGTGGCTTTTTTCTTGTTTTGCAAAGCATTTTTGTGTTCAAGAAAAAAAAACTCAAAGCCCTCCACAACCCTCTTTCAAGGCATCATATGAAACCTGTAGAAATTGATTTATCCTCTAAAATGTAACTGATCTAATATAACATCAATTTGATTTTCCCTTTATGCAGCGTGAATACAATTTAGTTGAGATTTTAGCTGCCCGCAAATTGTGAGCTAACTTAGCGGAGATATGCAGAGGATAAAACTAATAATCATTAAACTTTCATTTAGTCTCTAGGCTTGATGCCCAGCAAGCCCGCAGTATTATTATAATAATACCCTGCTGGAGTCTAAAGAATAATTTGAATGTCTATTTGAAACTGAAATATGCTTCATTCATCCATTTTAATGTGTCTTCATCCAATTAAAACTGGTTCCAATATGAAATGTGAGGTGAAAGGAAAATTAAATCACATATATAAGCCACAATGCTTTTTTACAAATGATGATAGTGATGCACTGCCCAATAAACAAATTATTTGTGATTTACATTTTCACTGAACCGTCCATCTCAAATAAGTGACATTATCTCAAATAAACCAATAGGTGCAATATATATAAACAGGAATATTACTCTTTCACAAGAAGAGTGAGTGTTAGCGTGAAGGGTTATTTCTCTCAGCGTGTCTTGCGATTGTCTGGCAACCGATTCGGGGTGTTCCCCGCCTCCTGCCCACAATTGACAGGGATAGGCTCCTGCACCCCAGCCACCCTTGTGATGATAATCAGGAAAATACACACAGATAGAGCCCGATTACTGCACCTTTACAGATTTGTGTCAAATTGCAGATGTTTCATGTCACATAGATAAACAAGATAAAATACATGAACATTTTCCCACTGGAATAAATTCCATCCTATTTTTTTGGTCATTTTTTGGACAGTTCCTAGCAGGGTTATCGTAAAACCATCCATGTCTCACTTACTTAGAGAGGCTCAGCGGGACAGCAAGTGGGAAAGCCGACTGATCCCCAATGTGCTGGGTTTACACTGACCTCCTCCCACTCAGCTGTCATTCATATGTGACACCTCTCCTGGAACTCTCCTTAATTGTTATGATCAACTCCAACTTGGGAGTGTGAGAAAAAATCAGCTTCCACGTGGCTCTATCTGGGGAAAACCCTATCCTTGTTTGTTCTAAAAGAGAAGACGGCCATGCCATTAGGACTCTTAACACTCTCCTTTATGTGGCTTTAATTGAGGTAGTTAAGGCTCCCTTTGAGTAATGTAGCTATTTAACACTTAGAGGAAACAAACATCTTTCTCCATGGAATATTATTGTTCACTATTGCCCATGGAGCATAAGGGAAGAAAAAAGGCGGGGGGTAGGGGGGCTTTGACCTTTCTTTCCGGCTTCTGTAGACTGTGAATGTTATCATCTGTGAACAGCAAGCAGACACAGCATCCACATTCACAGGCTTCATCATTCTCCACATATGTGAGGGAGCTGTTGGTATGCATAGTGTATTTAAAATATGTGTATATTGTCACATGGGGCAACTGATGACGTGAAAAACTAATGTGCATTATGCCCTGCCATCTGGCATTATTGGAATGTTTGTATATCTTGTATGTTTGGTTGTGCGTATATGGTGTGCATTTGTGGTTTTATTGAAGAGGCTGAATTTATGCATCTTTTCTATGCAAATACTGTGTAACATAAATAGTGTTTTTATGGTAAACATCTAGAAATAGGGTCTGTGTGTGTAATGATGACTCAACCGACAGAGAGATACACAACCTTCAGCCTGAGGAATTTACAGGAACATATTTTGTTTGCACAGGCAAAGTTGGAGCTTGACAGTTGGATTTGACAAACGGGCGGCGACACCTTACCACCTTTTTAGTGACTTTGCTGCCACCACTGTTCAACTCACTATTCCGGCAGGGCATGTACTGTATACCTCTGGCTGATATGTAATGGTCTCTAAAGCCAGAATTGATGTTATCGTTGCTCTAGGGTTGCTTTGCGAGCCAGTTAATGGGGTTGTTAACCGAATATGGCCCCGACAATGCACCTCACATACGTACACAGTCCCTCATACCTCTGCTGTATACTGCTTGGAGAAATGAAGGGGTGATAAAGTGGCTTAGTTCCAGAGGTTTCATTTGGCCTGACCATAGGTTTTCTGCCAGGGATGAAGATTAGACTAAAGATATTGTTTTATTTCATTTGGTTTGATTTTAATTCATGATTTCAGAAAGAAACGTCGGGTAGGGAAATCTTAGTCTTTGGGTAATATTCATATAATTCTAGCCGTATTAAATTTTAACATTCTACTATTAGCTTTTGCAGGAAACACATCATTTAAAATCTTTGGGAAAGGTAGGATACATAGCTCAGCCGTCTTTCGGTGCTATTCAACAGGTGGCATTGTAACTAGTTGTACGACATCCAAACACAACCTTGAAGCCTTCTTACAAAAGTGTTCCTTCAAAAATATTTCTGAAGGAGAACTAGTCTTTGAAATTAAATAAGGCCGATGCACAATCAGTCTTGGTTACTTCAATGCTATCTCCTTGGCAGTTTTAAATTCTGAACCACAAAAAAAGAAACAGTTGAATAACCATTGTAAAAATATAACTGAATGACTATCCGAAGTACCAACACACAGACCCATAGCAGTTTTAGAGAAATTGTATTTCTTTAAGAGGCAGTTCACTTTTATTAGCAACATCTGCCCTTAACAAATCTTATTTCAATAATCAATGTCCCCTTGCATTCTAATTGCAGTTAGTGTGCGGGATTGTCGCACCAATTCAAAGTGTTCCCGGCCTGGTGCTCATTTTTGACTGGGATAGGCCACGAGCAATACCCCCCTCCCCCCACGCCACCCTTCAGGTGGGCACCAGACAATCAGTTCAATACATTTAAAACATGCAGTAACAGACAGTCATTAAGACACTGATTACACTTCTCGCACCGTAATCAGGCAAATGCACACTGCATTGTCAATGACTCATTAAAATAAATAGAAAAATCTCCCTCAAAAAATATTTACCCACATAACATGCATCTTGATTTTAAGCCGAGTATTATTTAGTAGCATGCCCCAATCTCAGAACATTTCCTGGAGGAGTCGGTATGCTTGTCATCATAATGAGCCTTGTTGGTGAGCTGGTGCACAATGAGCCTCTTATGGAAGAAGATGCTAATGTAACATTAACAACTTTTTATGCAATTAAATATTCAATAAATGTGTCCTCTAAAAGAAATTTAATCATGTACACGCACACATACATATGGATGTATGTACATATGTATATACAAAGTATTCATTGATATATATTTTTTAAACAGCATTGACATTAGTGCTTGGGTACTAAAGATTTCTTTAAAGGAACCACAAAGATTGTGGCTTTCACGAACCAGCAAAATTGATGTCACTTCAACCAGAATCCGATTTATATTCATAATGCACACTCCACTATCGACAGAGGAATCAAAAGTCTTAAGGTCCATGTACTAAGTTAACCTGCAGTAGAATCACGACCAAAGTGAATGCACAAGTTGAGAGAACCCGAAATTCAACTCATCAATATTTTTCTTAACACACCAAAGGAGATTGAAAGGTTCAATTACTGATACCAACTGATTATGCCACACAGAGACAACTAACACCTTTTTGTAGTTCTAGTTTTGCCTATCAAGTCAGGCCGAATATAAATGGTGTTATCTCAGTTTTCAAAATCAATCTTTGTTGTAGGGTGTAAATGAAACGTTTAATGCGATTTGACTTGTTCACCACCAGCGGACAAACTCATTTTCACAAAATTAAATAAATTGTAAATTATTATTATGAAATTATATTGTTCTTGAATTCTACAGCAATGATATTGAAATCATGTCTAAACTTTCCAAAGATGGACATTTTTCAAACAAACCCAAACAAAAACCTTTGTTACCTTTAACCTTCAATGATGACATTGTGACATTTGAAACATTAATTAACATCAATTATTTCGCTTTACCGTTATTCTCGCAACACCATTATCCGCAACTCATCCACTGCAGTCCTTGTTTTTCATATAATGAACACCTTTGAGACCATTGCAACGTAATGAAATCATTTTCATTACCTTGTAATCAGAAAGCCAATGCATAAATGTACTACTCATTCATTTATATTCCATACCGCGCATCCTCGTACGGGTCGCGGGGGTTGCTGGAGCTTGTCCCAGACTACACCCTAGACTGGTTGCCAGTCAGCCATAGGGCACCTAAATTTTTGTCTTCAATTTAAAGAAATGCATCTCTCTCACAGTTAAGATGTCATCGGTATAAAGTGTCCAATCCTATATAATACAGAGACTGGAGTATTATAATCTGTTTTACTAAACGCTAACTTTATTTTTTCCGTCATGGTAGAAAGTTCCTTTGACGCTAATTTCCTTTCCTTTTAATGGCTTGTTTCACTACTCCTAGAATAGCTTTTGTTAACGGAATGGTTAAGTTTATCTACGTCTTGACTCATATCAATGAATTTTATTGCTCATTCACTAACCTCCATAAATGGTCTCAAATCGCCACTGCCTAAGTACCATTCTATCAAATTGCCATTATTAAATGCTCCTTTTGTAACAATGTACAGTTAATTTAGCAAGAGTCTATTTTATCATGTTTTCTTAATATATTGGACATGTTTCCTGCTGCATGCACAATCTCCATGTGGAAATGTGATCACCCACCTATGGATTTATCCCCTTGCCAAAGTCTATTGGTAAATTAAACAGGGAAGCCAAAAGTATTCCCAACCAGGAGAACAAAGTGAAGCAATGGGTGTCTTCCAATGTTCTCTCATGCATTTGTCAGGATGCCATTTGTCACACCTGCTCAATAGTTCTGACATTCAAGAGACTTTTCCATGTGGATACTCCCAAAGGACTCCGGTTCCACACGGCATTGCTTAGATTACGCAAGTAATACATCTTATTATTTTTAAAATGGATAAAAGTTAACCAATCTTAGATGTTATTAGTTAGAGTTAGCAAAATAAGATAATTTGGGGACGTTATGAATGAACACATCAAGTAGTTACTCTAATGAGCATTGTCAACACTGCTCTGACAATAAACAAATATGGATGACAGACGCCACAATGGCAGCACTCAGCTTTGTATTTCCCAAAAGCCACCTGTCAACACACATCGTTTCAATTTAAGGCATATGTTGATGCGTTTCAAAGCTTGCTGCTTCTCTTTCCCACAAGCCGTCAGTGTTTCCTTTCACTCTTTATTATCTTAAATATAGGTTTGGGCTTTTACTCCATCATTGAAAGTCATTAATTATATTCTCTAGAGCCTCTCTACCCACACATAGACACTGTCACTTGCTACCTTTCTCCTGCTGCTTGAAAAATTAGGAATTATGTTTTATGTCTACTTCTGTACCAGGGCTGTGGCAGCCACAACTAGATTTAAAAAAGTATGGAGCCTTGATGAATATGACGTTTTATACAATGGTATACGTGCAACATCGATAATTTGAGTACTTTCATGACATTCAGGGCATCATTTCCTATACTTATGCAAATACCTGTCTTCATTAAATAATGACATACATCTCAAAGTCGTAAATGCTTCACATTCAGCAAGCCAACTTTAAAAGGTGATTTTAGCCTATTCCTGCCAATTATGGGCACCAAATTGTTTTTTTAAACAAAGCTTTGACTTGCGTGTTTAAAATATTTGCCATGTCTCTGACTATAGAGACTTGGCCAGCACATACGTATACTTTTTGACAAGATAAGATGTTTAAATGTTGCACTGGATGAAGTCTCGCAGTCCACATTTTTATCAAAATAATATTTTAATGGTAAATTTAGGATCACTGTTCAGAACTCGTCTCACTTCCTTGATAAACGACAACTCTGCCAGCAGCAACTGGAAGAAAAACTGAAACGATTTGCTAGGCCCATTCTCTTCTGTTCACAGGTCTAAAGGTGCGGGAGGTGATGATCAACGTGTCTCGACAGCAAGTAGAGGATTTTCATGGCCCAGAGGACTACTGGTGTCTCTGTGTGGCGTGGAGTCACTTGGGTACCTCCAAGAGTCGCAAGGCTGCTGTCCGCATCGCCTGTAAGTATTGCAATGGTTGCAACTGTACTGCATTACTTAATATAAATACTGGCAAAAGTGTTTAGTGTAAATAATTCTTTTTTCTAAAACCATCTTGTTGAAGGCAGACAGCAAGAATATGTTTTACTCAGAGTTCGCCTTTCAACTAACTACTCCTGACAACCAGTTCCTTTTGGTATTAATAAGTTATAATATGTACCCCTTCTCATCCATATTAATCCACTTGTTTATCTGTGCATCACTTAACACCCATGTTTGTAGCAGTTTTTGTTATTTTAATGTTTTGGAGTATTTTCTTCACACAGGGATTTGGGGGAACAAGCTCAACCTAGTTTCTAAAAGAGAATGATGTGTTTTCACACTGATGATTTTTTTATTACATTTTATGAAAAGTAATCTTAAAATGCCTGTTCGGGTTTTTGTTATTACTGTCTTTGGTCTTAGTCACTTTTGAAAATATGAAACTGCATGAACTCCTTTTAAAACCCAATTGGTGATGAAAGTTTGTTTGCAAATACAGGCTTTCTTTACGTTCCAGTAAAAAAATATTTTGGATTATTCTATCCATTGTGTCCATTATACCACCTTGTAAACAGATCTCCTAGGTCAAGGTCATGGAATTCGCTACTACATATACATTGGTTTTGAAGGTCAGAGCATGCAAGAACAGACGAACGGCGACCATTTTGAGCCGGACAGGATTGATGCAAAGATGACGGTCACACTTGACACCTGACAGTCTCATCTTATCTTTCCACACAGACCTGAGAAAAAACTTTGAGCAGGACCCCCAGGGGAAGGAAGTGCCAATCAATTGGATGATCGTTCTGCACTGTCGTCCTCCGGAGGGAGTGCCTGTGGCAGAGGTATTATGGACACTCCTCTTTCCCTCTCCTGAAAAACGAGAAGCAAATACTCCCTCAGAGCAGTGATGATGTGAATAAAGTGGCTTGCGTTATTCATCATGATTAAACTCAGAAAGCCGGACAGTCGATGGCAACGTCTTTTCTACTTCCGCTGACCTTTAGGAGATTGATATGTTTGTTTGAAACCACTAATACAAGCACTTTAAATAAAAGGGTTTATTCCATATAGAATTGAGTAAGTAAAGATAACGGAATAATGGTCCAGTCCTCAATTATTTTCCTATTAATTTTGTTAGTTTTTTATTTATATCTTTATTACTTTACTTAAATAACCTTTGATGTCCTTTTATAATCCAAACCTAATTTGATTTGGAAATGCCAAGGGTGCTCTTTATCAAGCTATTCTAGTTTGTCATAAAAGTCTGGCAGTTAAGACGAATGAATTTGAGATGTGAATAAGCTTTGCTCTATGCATATGGATTGATATGAAGTAGACTAAAACCGATAGCTGTTAACAAATAGCATCAAAACGAAACAATGTCCTTGCTCTTCTTTCTTCATGGTTTGTCGGCGCCGCTCCTTATCAACTACGCCAATTTCTGTGACAAAAGTATTATAGCAAACGCCAGCAGAGGTATGCATTGCTAACGTGTATTTGTATCTATTCTTTTGGGCTTGATAATATTCTGTCAGGAACCAGGTAATGTGCACGCTGTGTACTGTTGGACAGTCAGTCTGAGAAAAAAATGAGCCTAAATTTGGTCGAAACCTGCAATTTGCTCCAGAATAAGATGAAGCAATTTCTAAACTTGTCTGGTTTTGGCTGACTTTTGCATTATTGCTGTGCATGTCATGAATGTACCAATGAGCAACATTGTCACCTCTCCTGACATTAGTCTAAAACATAAATGCAATGTCAATTTTTTTTTAGATTGATGTTTGTCCTTGACCCCACATTGTATAAATGATTTAACATGGACATTGGTGATGGTACTAATGCCATCTCACTGCTACCAAATCCACTGTGTGGACAAAAATAGATTAGATTCCTATAGAGCACAATCACAACCTCATATGCGGGCCCAATACAAGTCTGTCCAGCCACAAGAGATAGGAGTGAATAATGTAAAGTCCAATATTCTCAGCCCAGTCAATTTTAGCGCTACTGGTTCCATTAAATATTGAGATGGTGATGAGTGTGCTAGTATCAGGCTAGATTGCTGCTACAGGGTGACTGCTACACAACAGAGATCCAATAGTACAAATAAAACTTGTGGTCAGGAAATTAGGAGCTTTTGTCATGAAAGCTCTTCTACATTCTAAATGGTGTCAGGGCAAACAATTCACTTTTCCAGTGGTCAGTATAATTTGAGATTTGCCTGTGTGGCATTCGAGTTGTGACTTACTTATAATTTTATTTTTTGTTAGAGAACTGAAACGCAACCCTGTAACCCAACCCTCACTCCATAAGGAAGTCAGGCACATAACTCAAAGCATATATTTTAGCTTTTGGAGAAAGGAGTACACTGCAACCCAATATAATGAGATTCCTTTGAGATGTATCTCTGAAAATAAGTGTGAACTGAACACCTAAATGAGAATGCTTTTTTTAATCCAAGATGAATCCTCATTTTCAGAAGTTTCTCTGCCCCAGAATTGGCGCCAAGTAAAATCAAATGCACAATCCTAATCTCTGTTATACGCTGTTGTTTGTTAAATTTTGCAAATACATTGCCATGATCGTCCCAAACTGTTTGTTTAAATACCTCTTAGTTTCCCTTATTAGATCTACTGCACTTGGGCGCAATCATTTCCCCTCGATTTTTATAATTATCCTGTTATTTGCCCATTATTGGCGCCATTGATAATACTAGCTATTCTTGCAATTGGAGGATCAGACCAAGCAAACAGTCCAAATCCTCCACTCGGGGATTCTTGTTTTTTAGCGCTGGTGAGATACAATGAGGCAGCAATGTAGTATGCCATGCCTCAGAAGGGAGGAGAACTGACATTAGGAAACCAACAGGGGAGCCGGATCGCCGATGCAAGCCGACTTTGTGTTTCTCTCCATATCCATTCTGATTAACCCCAAGACTGTGGTGGCACCACTGAGGCACAGATAGCTCCAGTGACGCTATACCTGCCGCTATCTGGCCTAGTGCTTCTACGCTGAGCCATAAAGCACCTGCAAGCCTTTCTGTGTTTGTAAACTCAATGGCTATACATGTTAACTGGGTTTTGGGAAAATCCACCAAATGGATTAGATCTGTGTCCTCCGGTTTGCTACCCAAAAGGCATCATTAACATTCTCTCCTCCTCAGAGAATTCTGGATGGAGACGTGTAATTCATGAAATGGTGTCAGCAATTACCATTAACTACAGAGGAATGAGAGTTTCTGCCAGAGGGGAGGCATTCATGCGACATAAATTGTAACACTTAGCTTAGCATGACTCAGCAGATTTTTCTAATTATAGAAAAATTATGGACCTCTGCCTGAGCCGGGTCCCTTTGACTTGAAATGGACATTTGGATTGGAAAAAGCTAAACTTAGGAGGGGGGAAGAAAGTCTCAGCTGGCATCGTCTTAATCACCACTTTAATAAATGCTGGTGTTTCTTATAAGACTGCACTTCTGTCCTCTAATTTCTCTTTAGCCAACATATTTCACAGCATAGTATAATCATCAGCAAATGTTATCTAGTTGAACCGAGTGTATGTGCTTGGGTGGGGTCTAGTCCTGGAGAAGGCCAGAAAGAAGTCACCTTCAAGGGAAGCAAGGGTAATAAAATCACAAAGTAGATGCTTTGATGTAATACACCCCTCGTTGAATGTCGCTGTCAAGGTTGACACTGAAGACCACATCCAGACTAAAACAAATGTGCCAATCAGGCATTTTGCTCTCTTGTTCTCTCTCTCTCTTAATCCTGTGACTATATGTACCTGAAAGTCTTAGATTTAACCATCTGCTAAAGCTAACAAATGATGTAACCTCCAACACAGCGAGGCACCACTGGTGTGGCTTGGTAATTGCTTCTTTCAAAATGCGAGTCAACAGAAATTAAAACATACAATAGAAATTGGCTAGTCTGTGGGATGCCACTGCTGGGAACATCTTTTCAGTGACTGATGACTTTAATCACAAAGTAATTAGGTATCGTCACAGCACATGTTTTATTTATTTTTTCTAATCTACTGGTAAGGATAAGGGATTTGCTGCCAATGTATACCGTGTGGAAAAGCTTTTGTTAATTGTCAGGAACACAATATTGTTTGAAAGACAGAGTTCCGCAAAGACAAATATGAAGTACTAGCTGTTTGTTGAGGAAAATGAATGTGTCTCGCTGCAGCTGTTTATAGAAAGACTCAAGGATGGGACAAAAACACAGGAATGTGGCAAATGGTACCAATGTTATGATTTGTTTTACCGTTTTACTCATGTCCATAAATATTGCAATCCATCATGTATGTATGTCATTTCTATTTATTCAAGCTTTGCATGCCCACAAGCACTTATATTTACATTCATAAATAATTTGAAAGGTACCCACGCAATTTTTATAAATCCGTCATCCCTGCCTGTTGTGACACATTGTGAAGTCAATTTGCAAATGCAATGATGCAACTATTTTCTCACGGTAGAATCTGCAGAGCATCACTGAATTTGCTATTTCTTTGTAGTTACCCACTTTCTTGCTGGTTATTGGGTAAAATGTTTCCCTTGAATGCTTAATTGCTTAAATATCATGTTTGGACAATAAGTCGCCCTAACCCAAAAAATGCAGTACTGTCAACACAGAAATGTAAACGCATAATCGACCGTTCGTCATGACCCTACTTTACCTTTGGGCAGAGTCTGTGACAAATTCCATGGCATCAGCTTTATCGACATCTTGGCAAAGAAGTTTGTGATGTGCTCGAGTGAGAGTTCCAAACACACCAAGACCAACATAATGCCCACAACAACAGTGGGAGCACAGGCTGTATTTACTTGACAACCAAAATCTACCCTACTCCAAAAGAACAATAGTGCTTCAAAAAAATAACAATGTTTTATTTGACTAACTTGGAGAGAACAGTATGCAACATTTCTGCACCTTTTGATTTCTATTTTTAGTTTCCACAAAACCCGGATAACGAATATTTCCTTTGCTGCTGCTATTTAGAATGTGTTTTTCATCTCTTTTACACAGGTGGAATGGCTGAAGAATGAAGAGTTGATCAGTTCCCAATCTGATGGCAACATTGACACCAGGGCAGACCACAACCTCATCATAAATGAAGCACGTCTGTCTGACTCGGGAAATTACACCTGTATGGCCAGCAACATTGTGGCACGAAGACGCAGTGCTACAGCCACTGTGATAGTCTTTGGTATGTTTTATGTTTCTTTTAGTGGTCTTCAATGACTAGTTACCACATGTCCCCTTATTTTGGTGTCTCACACCCTCTTTTTAAGACCCATCGTAGTACACTACTTCATTGACTGAGTTGATGTATTTTTTTTAAATCTTTTACTTGATACTTAAAACCAACTCACTGAAAGGAAATAATGATCCTGGACCAATTTTCTTATAAATCTACACTAAATATGATTTGACCTGTTGCCCTTCTACAAAAACAGTCTCACTATTTTCAATTGCACTAAAATTTGGTACCACACCACAGTGTGACTGCTTTTGTTCCAGCAGGTAGTGGTCAACTCCAAGCTGTCGGCTACAATAAATCAATGTTTTCATAAAAAGGAGTTCAATTAAATTATTGTTTTCTGCAGGGGTTTTCTTTCATCTTAATCTCACAGCTAGGAATTGAGCGGGCAATTAGGACAACAGGAGCTCCCGTGTCCAACATGCTCAATCGTTTTTTGCCATTTTATAAATTTATTAATTACCTTCTACTGGTTGCATTGGCAATATTAAAGCTGTTTCAATTACAGGATTTATAAATCCAGGTGGTCTACCTGAGTAATAGTTGTTGCTGTCTGCATTGTTAAAATGTCTTCAGTGAATGGCGGCTGGTCCCTCTGGACAGAGTGGTCAACTTGCAATGTACCATGTGGGCGAGGCGTGCGGAAAAGATCCCGAACCTGTACGAACCCGGCGCCGCTGAACGGTGGAGCTTTCTGCGAGGGCATGTCTGTGGAGAAGATATCGTGCAATGCCCCATGTCCAAGTCAGTACACACACATTGCTAAAATTGGGTTTCCACAAGCAAATTGCCTGTCCTATCTGGTTGTATTAATGTTCATATTATGGGCATAACTTAGTTTAACAGTATTATTTATTATCAAAAACTTTGAAACCCAGTCCATGCATATAAATTCAGCAGTCATGGGCCATAAACTGCACTCAGACAATCACCCTTCCAGTGGGAGGATTCAGCCACCATCCTACGAAATAAAACTTGTGTTTTCTGCTGTTGTGATGATTTCATCTTTGTGTCTTTGCATTGCAGTTGATGGAGGCTGGGACGAATGGAGTGAATGGACCAATTGCAGCAGCCAGTGTGAAAGACAGCGGAGTCGGGAGTGTAACTCCCCAGCACCCAAACACAGAGGCAAGATGTGTGAGGGGGGCTCAGAGGCCATAGAGAACTGCACAGATGGACAATGTACCCAAAGTATGTTTTTTCCAAGATTGCTACATGATCAAATGTTGTCATCAATCATCTCCTCAGTCATCATCATCATCTTCTTACATAGTCTTGGTCAACATTCAGGCTTTTTTGGAGATGTTTTTTGGGGGACAATATCAATGTCCAGGGCATGATAATATCTGCACTTATGGTGTAGGCTATTTGTTTCTTACTAAATACATCCTTAGTGGTGTCCAACACCAGATAATGTGTCCCACGTATTGACGGTAATTGTACAGTGACTGAATAGGTTGCTTCGAGGCAGGCGTAAACATTTGACTTTCACCAGTTGCATCTCTGTTGCAAGCAGAGACAGCATCATCTATGAACACAGCCGTCATAGTATTTTCACTATCGTACATTAAGACAAAACATGGACTTAAATCACCACTTTCCCTCTTCTTCATCTTATTCTACCTTTCTGTCTTTACAGATCGAAAGCTGCTACATGATGTTAAACCTCAAAGTGAGTTCCCTGTGGATTTTTTTTAATCTTTCCAACTTCCAACAGAATTGTATGAATTCACAGGCTAGTGCCAAAACATTTCTCTGTACACTATTTACGTGGTGATGGAAAAACTCCACAAATTACCACCAATCAGTTCACCTTGATCTAAGCTCCTTAGTTCAATCCCAGCAGGTGTTAATTACACATTCGATCATTTTTCAGTGCTCTAACTTTATGACAGCCACGCCATCACAGCTGTGTTTCTACTTTGAGCTGGGAGATATATTAGTTGTGACAAGTGGACATGTGTTATGTTGTAGTGGATTAATAGCCTTTAATTTTTTTGCAAACAAGCTAAATTGACCAATTTGCAGTTTTGTCCTTTTTCCCTGTGGCTTTCAATCAGTTGCAGGAGTTTAGGGACTGTCAGGCATTAGCCTGGCTCATTTTATTATCATGCCATATAAAAATTCAACTTCTGAAAACTCATTTTTTGAATGACTACTTGATAGTTTAATGTATACCATATAAACAGGTTTTCTGTCCAAAACTCTCGGTTGCGTTTTAGGTTTATTATTTTCCATGTTAGCAGGTTAAGTATGACATGTAAGAAGTTTAATTCTAACAAGCTGTGCTGCAAAATCCAATGAGACTGTTGCATCATTTCATTCTTTTCCCATTCTATGTATTTTTTTAATATACGTACTACTCTTATTTTATTTGCTGTGGTTTACTCTTAAATGTTCCCATGAGAATAAACTGTGTCTACTCTGCTATAATTTGTGTGTTTTAGGTATGGACAGTTCCAATGATGTTGCGCTGTACTCTGGCTTGGGAGCTGGTATTATTGCAGTGGGTATACTGGTAGTGGCTATCATGCTATACAGGAAGAACCAGAGCGAGTATGGTGTAGATGTCATTGAATCCTCTGCGCTTGCTGGAGGGTTTCAGTCTTTCAACTTCAAGACCACCCGACAAGGTGAGAAAAGACCATCTAAAAAGTGTATCTGTTACCTATAGCTCTGTTATATAGAGGTTTATGTTATTGGGTGGTAAAAGTAAAATACACAAGAATACTTTTTAAGGGTACTGCAGGATGAGCAGTCCATAGCAACTTCTAAAGGGAGTGTTTTATTTTATTTTTTTAAGTGTATCTTATTATTGCTCTCACGTGACTTGGTTGTTTCAAGGCCAAAAAGGCATTAACATAAAATACCTCTCTAGCAGAAGTTTGCTCATGACTTCTGAAATTTATCTTATCAGGTTTGGATTTACCGTATACTTCCATAAACGGTAAAAAAAATAAAAGCTGTCATTCTGTTTCAGTAGACAGTATCTCCTCCCTTATTATCCAGCAATGGGAGGCAAATCAATTTCACTGAGAAGCACGCACCACACCAAACTGTGCCACACAGAACAATCGACTGTCTGGAAGACAACCAATTTCTCACATGAAAATTGCATTGAGCCAAACTATTGATGGACACGTGTAGCATTTGAAGCAGTTGTCATCGAATGAAGTATTTTTCTTGTGCAGGGAAAATACGTATGATAGAGAAGTAACTACTAATGCTCAAGCAGTCCTTGATAAGACATCCATGTTACGGTCAGGACATTGAATTGATTCCAAGACTTAGACGGTGTTTTGCCTCAGGCTTCATCAGTTCATTCGGATAGGCTAAGATATGTTAGTTCTGGCCTCATGTTCATGTGGAAGCCCACCTATAAGTCTCATGGGTGTGATTAAAAGCACACACTAGCCATGAACGATTTCCTCCTTTTGCTCACCAAATAGTACATTATTATTAAAATATATATATAATGTGAAAGCAACCAGAGTAGCCCTGTTGTATTCAGTGGGAATAATGACATTGATTGAAGATATTCACAGGCATAATGTACCGACACCTCTGGCCTATGGCTTGTAGTATGAAATGGACAATACACAATGCATGCAATCACCAAGATCTGAGAGGAGAGGTAAGCTTGGTGTGGCAGGTGATGTGAGTCAGGTCCACATTCAGCAGGTCATCAATCCTATTTAAATAGGTCAGCTCCCCCTGAACATGCCTGCTGTGCCCTCCACTGGCCACAATCACTCCATTCCATTTTCTACTCCATCAGCCAGGCGAAATGTGGAATCCTTCCACGTTTTCCTTTAATAAAGCCCACGTTTGCACAGGAGAACACTGGTAATGCATTTCCTAATAGCCTCGTTCTGCTGTCAAAACGGACATTGCTTATGAAAATCATAAACTCAAGCACCATTAATTAAATGGCGACCGGGGGCTTTATTTCAAAGCTAAAATAGTCTTTAAGAGTCCCTAAATGCTTTCGGATGGTTCTCTGCTATTAGAGCAAATATAAGGCTGAGTGCTGAATGAGTCTTTGGACCTAAATCTGTCTCTGCACATTACTTCTCCCTGTGAGTGATTTTTAATCAGAGGCCCAATTCCTAACCTATCCCTCAAGGTATTCAACCTGAGGTACATTTCATTTACCCCTCGCGCCTCACCGCTGCCATTCCATTTTCGTTGCACCATTCTTAAAGATGCACACCCCAGCGATAATCAGATTGGTCTCCACTCGACCGGAGGGGAGAAATTCAGCAGTGATCCAATGTCAGCTGCAGAAGGCTAATGTCGACTTGGCTCCAGCTCTGACTGAGAAGGTACAATATTCCACTGCTAGGTTTGTTGACACTTATTGACTTCTCATGCATATTTTATGTTTGTATGAGCCATCAGTCCTTTACTGAAAAAAAACTGAATATGTTCGTCCAAGCAATATTGCCTTACTCTCGAAACCATGCCTCATTAGTTTTATAGTGTAAAGAATGAGTAGTGTAAATCCAATACAATGGTACCTTTACTTACAAAATTAATTCGTTACTGAAGTGGTTATCTAACTTAAATTCTTTTTAAGTGAAGACGCCTTTTTTCAATATTAAAGCCTTAATTCATTCCAACTACACCCTTTAAAAATGATAGAAGCATACAAATTTTGTATAAAATGTTTGCAAAACACAAAAAAGTTGAAAAAAATGCAATGTGCCATTTAAAAGGAATAACCATCACATGCAAAAACTTTTTCAATTGTTGTTAAAGGGTGAGTGTACAATAAGAGAGAAGGCAAACTGACAAAACATACAAACACATAACTTAAAATTATGAATTCAAAAGAACTGAAGTTTCTTGGGGCCCGTAATGAAAAAAATAAAGATTAAAGTTTTTCAAGCACACTCCAAAAAACAGCGAAACACTGTGTTAGAACTTTGTGACGACAAACGGCGGTCAAAGGCAAACAAAAAGGATCATGAATATTCCTAGGCAATGGGAGGGCAGTGGGGTGTTGGGAGACAGGCTAAATAAATTAAATTCAAATTGATGTCTTCTGTTTAGGTTACTGTCATTTGTGTTGCATTTTTGTTTTTTTTTCCAGTCGTTATAGGTAAAACGCTCCATAAATCACTGCTCACAAATCATGCTTCCAGTAATTGATCATTTCCATGGAAATAAAGCAACATTAGCCACCCACTTTTCACCCCTAACCAGGGAACAGCTGGGCATCAAGGACAGCAACTTCAGTTATTTTGGCAGGGGGCACGGGCAGCACTTGTCTGACTCTGCCAGATCGATGGGGTGCACTCCACACCTTGTTTGGTAGCATCGTCACATTTAATGACCAGATGAAGACTGCTCTGTGGGCTCTTGGGTGCGCCCCGGGAGCTCCCCCCGTTTAAATAGCAGTCACCTAGACCCCTTCCTGGCCCGGTCCCCCCCGTCCTTCAGTAGGTCAGGTGGGTGTCCAGAAGAGCTGGCTGCAGCAGATGGATTATGGAGATCAAGCTGTGTATGCTTGGTAATTAAATTTTACACTGTAGCTGTGGCTCAAAGCACTAGACTTTCTATCCAGGTTGTCTTCCCTTACCTCAGATGTTCCTTGCATGGACATTTGATTTTAATGTGTGCTGGCGGTTGACTAAACTGCAGAGCATGTTTTGGCACGATATGAAGCTGAATATATTAGGCAAAAGCTTGGAAAGAGGTCACTCCATTTAAAGTTTTGATCCAATTTAGATTTAGTTGTTTCTTCTCCCCTCATAAGAAAAGGTTGGCATGTCTCTAATTTCCATCTTTGTAGGAAACCCCCTACTTCTCAACTCTTCAATTCCGCCAGACTTAACCGTGGGGCGCACCTACAGCACTCCCCTGTGCTTCCAGGATGGTGCAGACAAAGAGCTTTTTGACCCCTTGCCAGACATCAAGGTGAAAGTGCAGAGCTCATTCATGGTCTACGGTGTTGCAGAGCGGGCTGAGTTCCATGCCAAAGCCCCTGTTGAGACCTTCCCACAGGACCTTGGCCAGGATTACCGCAGCTCAATGGACAAACACAAAAAAGGTCTGCTCACCTTCAATGGACCTTTGAGCACTAGTAAAGAGCAGCTGAGGACCACTGGTGTGTTTGGTCAGCAGGGAGGACGACTGGTGCTGCCGAACACTGGTGAGTAAACAAGTTTGTAACTTGAAGAACACGATACAGCTGAAATATTTTATTTGTCTTTAGTAACTACATATAATATATACACGTACTAATGTGGGCTTAGAGATAGCGAGTTAACTGTCCTCTATAGAGACCTGCTTTATTTAGTTGGGACATTTTAGTCACCCATTGACCTGGAATTTAAATGCCAAGAACAATAGTCGCAGACTTCCAGGTAAAAAATATATAGTGTGCTGAAATAGGTGCTGAATATTCAAGAAATTGAAAAACGTGGGTATGTGACAATATTTGAGATAGATTTTCAACAATGTTACACAGGCACAGTGGCAGACAGAAATATATATCTTGATAAATGAGATACAATTTCAGTTTCAATTTGAATGACTGGGTTTATTTCGATTTTAAAGAACTTCACAAGGTTTAAATGTAGTGCTAGCATGATGTGAATAGGTGTCCTGTTGTGCAAATGCAATTCTTTTCGGCAATCCTTGTCTGAATCACGGTCCTTGACGTGGAGAGAGAGGACAGGTGAAATCAACTTTCCTCAATGGCCTCTCAAGCAGAGTGGTCTGAGTGGAGGAGTCACTAATGTCAAGTGTACTGCTCGCTTAGTCTACTTGTGCGTAAAGGTTTTTTTTTTTGTTCTTTCTTTTTTTTTTTCTAAATGGAGTAGCAAACCATATGAACTAGCTATAAAGTGAAGCTTCTTGAGTACTCTATTCATTTAGATCCAATATTACAGCACTCTTTTTTGATGCAGTTGCAGTGTGACAAAAGTGACAAAAATCGAATAAATAGCTAAATGAAAGAAAAGGAACAATCCGTATGGTTTATCCTTTGTCGCAATAAGCGTTTCAACAATTTCCAAACGCCTTCCCACAAGATCTTAGATTTTGTACTTTGATGCCTTAGTAAGAAAAAATAACATTTAGGTGCCACATAAATTGCTTTTAGTAAGACCTACAGCATACCAAAACATTCTCACAATTCTCAAACTTGCTAAATGACAGACAACACTAGTTTGACCTCAGCGTTCTTAGTCTTTTAAATAACAGTTAACCATTTTGTTAACAACCTTATTCCTTATCAAACCACAAACCAACAAATCAGAATTGAAAACTCCATTTTAAAAAAAGGATGCAGAACCATCGGGTTTGTATATTTCTACCTTAAAAAACAAAACAAAAAGAAAAATCAATGCAAAATATTTTGCTTTGTCTCGTATGCCATAAACAGTTTTTTCATCCTTAACTCAATAAATATGTACGCTAAGTTGTTAGAAATCTACCTTCATATGATCTTGTAGAGCAATTAGTAATTTTGTAAATTCCATTAGGAGTTTCCTTTAATGTTTCACTCTGCGCCTGTTTTGGCAATTCAGGTCTGTGATGTGTTTTTATCTCTCAATATGGACATATTTCCAACTGCATCATAGCTTTTAGAGTTTATTCTGTGTGGTGGCAGTACTGTGTTGTCCATTATAGAGTTGTTGCATAACCAGGATCGCTTGGGGGAATCACTCTCATGAAGGATCAAAATTACTGCTAATAACATCTTTAGACACTGTCTGATTCAGACAGACAATGTTTGCCATGATGGGGAATTTTTGCCAAAGATTTTATTTGTATTTAAAATGTGTTTGCTGTTATTCGATGTGGCTTTTATATCAAAATGCCCCTCCTTCAAAGGTCCAAACTTCCTAAGACAGACATAACCGTCAATGAACAGCCTGATATTTTTAGTTTTAGTGTTGAACATTAACCTTTCTTTTTGAATTTAAAAAGGTCATCCTAATTGCTTCGAATGAATGTGCCTTGACATGTAATCTGGTGATTTTTAATTAACAATAGAGAAAATAAATTCAAAACTGACATTTTGGTATTTGTAGATAGTAACACAGATTTTATAGCATTGAACCGACAGTCCATTTGACTGTTTAAATAACACACAATTTAAAAACAAAAAATCTGGTTTAAAATGTAATTACCAGGTTTTGCATTTGCATTTTATCTGAAGTTATTTTGTTTAAATGCCATGCTTATATAGCCCTTGAACTTTACTTGTTCTTCCATTCAACAATCTGTAATGTTTTATCTTGCCCTACACTGACAGTCTAGTGGAGTTATTGCTTTTTTTTTGTTAAATTTCATGCATGTTTTTTTTTCAGGAGTCAGCCTCCTGGTGCCTCATGGAGCCGTGCCTGAAAATATGTCCTGGGAAATGTACGTGGTGATCAATCTGGGAGAAGCAAGGTGAGATCAACCAAACTTTTTTCCATTATTTTTCTTTTGTTTTTGTTTTTGTCACAGTGTCTATACAATCATTTTCAAACATTTATCCCTCAAGCTCTTTGGCCACCCATATAAAGTATTTATGTATTCACTCATCTTTAAATTTAGTCACAAAAAAATCATCAGATGCATGAATGAGGTGCAATGCTGATGTGGAGGGTGTGAATGGATTTGTTTTAGAACATTGTATTTGGCCTGAAACTGCCCAAAGTACTTTGGACATGTATCAATAACTAGTGATATTACTGGTATTTTGGGTAAACACTTCAAATGGAAAAGTGTTTGACCTTCCCCTTGGCAGGCCTCACATTTCTGTGTTTATGGGCTGCAAGGGTGCATGACAGATGGACCCAGCAAGCGCTCCACCCTCCCTCCTCTCCCGTTCCCTATAGGAGTGTGAATATGCAAACATATTTGACGAAGCCCTTCACAGGTGGTGATTTACACATTGATATCCCGGCTGCTTTTGTGAAACTTCTCGATTGCGTTTTTTTTATTCATCCAGTGAACTCTCAGGAAGCAAAATCAAACCTTCGATCCGCCAAATCGCAGTCAATATGTAGTTCCATCCATTTTCAGGGTGCTGCAGCTTATCCCAACTGACTTTATCTCCAAATTAATTTTTTGAATTTAAAAAAACTTGCGGTTTGTCAATATTCACTCTAAAATCACATAATTTCCCGAATACGGGATGAATAAAGTTATCCAATACGAGCTCAGCATATTTCCCCTCAAGGCATTGTGGTTAAAATATATGGTACACAGAGTAGTAGAGCTTTTACATCCCATGAGGTGGATATGAAAGTGTAGCATCTGGTCGCTCCCTCTTCACTTCTGTGACACAAAATATTTTGGGCACCCGTATGAACAATATTCTGTTTCAGCCCTGAACGCACGTTAGACGTGCTTATTTTCCTGTCACCGCAAGAGAAGAAAAATGTTTAGTGGAGCTGTCCATGTGGTCTGTTTTGGACTTTTCATTTGACCGGCTGTCAATCACGTTTGTATATTCTCCCAAGCAACCCCTCGAGAGAATTGCTTCACTTTTGTGTTGGACTCCTATCTCTGCCCAACTGACTTCTCCACATAGACAGGTTCCTATTAAGGCATTTTTTTTCTCCCCCAAAAAGTATTCCCAAAGCTTTTCAAAGGCTGTTCTAAACCTTTTGAAGATGCAGTTTTGCTTAGGTCAGACATACTTCCCTTGCAGCCAAGGTTTTATAAATGCATTGTATTGTAAAATAAATCTGTCAAACTACTGAAGCAGAAAACGCTTTGTTCTGGCCAGGAAAGAGCTTCAGAAGAGGATTTCTGTGAGTATTTCTTTTTTCACGTAAAGTGCTCTATGTATTTTTATCTTCCTACCTTTTGGTCTAACAAAATATCATGTTCAACTGAAATAGGTCTATAAACAAACGCGCCACAGTCTACTGTGTTGCTGAGATTTTTTGCTACAACTGTGGTTACGGAGTAGACAAACATAACGTAGACTGTCATTTTCACACATTTTTTGTAAATGACAGTGTTTGTTTTTTGTTCGTTTATACAAATTGGTGGGTGTCCTTCAGTCGCTCTTAAACTGAAAGTTCTTGTTTTGAGAGGAACAATGGGCAATTTTTTTCTTGTTCAGGAAATCATGCTGTATTTGTTGTTTTTCCCCCTGTATCCTTAAATTCAATTTAACATGCAGAGGATTTAGATTTTAAAATGTTTCCAGAATAATTTTACCCTTGATGGTTCTATTCATGCTATGCTCATATAGATTTGATCCATACTTAGAATTAAATCAATTTGGTTACAGTTTATTTAAGAGGTAACCGTAACATCACCATTATTATTGTTCACCGTTAAAAATGAACTAGACATCCATTGGTGCCATGGCAGCCAAATGTTAAAGAGGAGCAATATTAACATCAAACCAAAATTGTCGAGAGCATAAAAATACGGTTTTTAAAAGGAGAGTTTGGAAGAAAACCAAAATGTCACGGAATCTGGTGGCGTGTGGAAAAGGTTATTACCCCTTAAATCGTTTTAGATTACTAGAATGCAGCTTTCAAATCTTTGTTGAAATATTTTGGCCCACTTTTACTTGTTGAATTGTTTAATTTCAGAAAGTCTTTGAGCATAAATGGCTTCATTTTGGTCATACCACAGTTTTCCATTGATATTCAAGTCAAGACTGTTACTAGGCCACTCCAAAACCTCCAAACCTGTGTATTAGGGGTTCAAATAGCTTTTGACATCACATGTTGCATCTACAAAGATCAATCCAAAGGAACCAAAGGAAGCTTCATCTCCTCTATCCATAAAACTTTGTCCCTGAATTTCTATTCTCTGTACTTTCCAGAAATTGTATCCAAGGCTTCATTCTGTTGATACTTGAAGTCCTCGTAAAGTTTTCTGAAAGCAGTAGATTATAACAACTTGGCTTCCAAGGTTCTTGCTAATGTTCCAAGTATTGTTTTTTTTTGCGCCTTCTCTTAAAATATCAGTCATCAACATGTTTGGTTTTATGTGATATTCTACATTCTGGGTATTTTATTAATTGGGTTGTCTAAATGCTTCACTTCAAGATGTCTGTTTGATTAATTTAGCAGCTTTGTGGATGGGATGCATTCATCTTAAAAATACACCAACGCAAACAGGACTAATAAGTGGGGCGGACTGCACAAAATTTTAAATGAGGCTAATGGAATCTGCTGTGTCCTCTTCTGCCCTAGTCTAACTCTTAACATACCTCTCAGATCCCTGGAGACTGAGTCACTGTTCACTTTCAATAATGCAGCTCATCTAAGAGCTCAATAAGCTGGCCTTCATCAAGAGGACAAGTGGACTTGAGAAAAGACACAGCAAGCCTGGGGCATTATTACAAGTGCGCTACAGGAAGCAAGTTATTTAGGGGGCAAGTAGTATTCTCATGAGGGTCTGCCAAGGACATAATTGAAGGTTACAACACTGCTCAAACGGTGATATACACAAATAATACCGTTTTAAAAATACTAGTTCGATAAACTGTACACTTTTTAACATTGAAAGTATCTCAGGAGTTTGAATGAGCATCTCAATAGTAGTAAGTATAGGGAAAAACTTTTGTATCTTTGAAAACATTTAACTTAGTGTTTTGTATATGAAAGGTAGTAATTACTAATTTTGCCAATGACAGCCACTTGTATGTTATATTCCTTGCCTAGAGTTTGTATTAATTTTATAATTAGGCTCAACTGTTGGGTAATGGATCGGGTAATCAAAATATGTTGTTCATAGAAATGAGAAAAATGATTGTGGTGAAAAGAGGCCTTAGGGAAAATTATGGGGTGGCAGCGCAAAAAGGTTTGAAGACTGCCAAATGTAAATTTTAGAATTTTTGCAGTTGCCGATTAACAGATATTAGAAATACTTGAAAACTGAAGAATGTAGAAAACAAATTATGGTAAGCAAATAACCAGTGACAGTGGTTTCTTACACAGTATGTGGTATGTACAATGTGTCTTCTCGGTGAATATTTTTCTGTGTCTCAGCTGCTGTCACCTTCGTTTCATGTGATTGGAGAGGTCTGGCAAAGCTTGGTAGAAATGATCTGGGACTTTGGCATTGGGGGCTCTGTTGAAAATGTTGAAGCTGGTTTCAAAAGAAATTCTGATGTATTTCGTAGTAGACATGCAAGGTATTTCTCACATTAATTTACCATTCCGTTTGTGTGCTTGAAAAAATAGTCATTGGCAGAGATTGGATTGAAAAATCATTGCATTCATACCTCTTGGACGCAAGAGAATGGTGTTTAACTTATTTTTTAATTTTGCTAGTTATGCCTTGCTTCGCTGTATTTTCTTATTCAGAATATAATGCAGCAAGTATGAAATATATTTGGTAATTTGGCCTGAGCTGACTTTGATATATGGAGTAAATTGTTGGAGGGAATTTTGGTACTGTTGGACTCTTTGTTAGGTTACAATTTACAATTTAGAAATATACTTTATATATGAGTATATGCAAAATATTGATAATCATATCAACCACCATTTTATGGTGGAAGAGTTTCGCAGGAAAAGGAAAATACTTTTTATTTCAATTGATCAAAATTAAATTCAACAGCTCAAGAAAAAAAAAAGCAATTTCGACCATCCAATTTATTATTGATGGGCAGTTTCAATTTTCTTCAACACCAATCTACTTGTTGGATCTGCAATAATTGATTTAAACTTTGAATGCTATATTGACAGTTCCATAACGGTCTCTCATCTCATTTTCTGAACCGCTTTATCCTCATTAGGGTCGCGGGGGTTGCTGGAGCCAATCCCAGCTGTCTCCGGGCCAGAGGCGGGAGACAACCTGAATCGGTGGCCAGCCAATCGCAGGGCACAAGGAGACAAAGGACTACCATGCACACTCACACCCATACCGAGGGGCAATTTAGAGTGTCCAATCAGCCTACCAATTTTTGGAATGTGGGAGGAAACCGGAGTACCCGGAGGAAACCCCTGCAGGCCCGGGGAAAACATGCAAACTCCCCACAGGTGGACCAACCTGGGCTTGAACCCAGGACCCCAGAGCTGCAAGGCTGACGTGCTAACCACTCGCCCCACCAGCGCCGCCCTCCATAACTTTTGTTTCTTTTAAAATCCAAACAAATATCCGAGACTTAAGAGTCCAGTTTGGTTCTAAGCTTCCTTCAATGAAGACAGTACAACTTGCCAGCAGATCACCATGACTTTTTCACCTGGGCAGGAAAAAATTGAGCAGCTTGGCTACGCAGCAATAAACACTGGAGAGTGAACATTCGTGCTTGCGAAGAGTCAAGCCTGAAGGCATGCTTTGTTTGCAGCCCACCTGTTTGCATAAGCTCCTCTCATTACTATGTTATTTTTTGTTTGTTAGCATAGGGGTGTTCAACAGATCGGTTTCTAAAAGAGCAAATAAAATGCAAATTATTTAACAACACTAGGCTGAGCAAGTTAACGAATAAACGGATAGTTTAATAGCATTTTTTAATGAAGTTACTTCTTTTAATCACACTATTACAGACATCGGATAATTTGATGCTTTTGTCTGTTTTATACAAATCTGCTTATGATTATGAACAGATTTGATTGAGAATACTCTGACTTATTTATATATATTTCAGTGAGCCATGATTCCATTAGGAAAAAAAAACTAGAAGCCAGCATTCTCTCTTGTCATGCTGTGCAGATGTCAGGAGCTCTATAGTACGGTCAATTTCACTTTCGCTTCAGGTCACAGTGACCTGGGTGGAGGATGGGCACGCATGTCTTTTAGAGCCTAACGTGGCATGGATGTTTTTATTGCATCCTCTACTCTGGCTGCAGGCAACGTCTTTCCAAGCGTAATGCAATAGTAAAGTCTGATTATGTGGTCATCTTGTGTGGTAAATCTAAAAGTCAGCAATATCTAACAAGCAACATCGAATATGAATTGCATATAACTGACCCACTGAAGTCATCAAGCCTCAAAACTCATGAACATTTGAATACTCTGCTGGTGTTTTTTTTTTACTGTCTAGTTTCAATACACTGGAAGACTGTGAAATCCTCCTGAGCCCTGAGGTGATGTATGGCCCTGCCGTTCTGGACCTGTCCTGCCCAGTGGCCATGACCATGGCTCACTGTGCCGAGGTGGACTCGGAGAATTGGAACATCCAGCTCAAGAGAAGAACCCAGGGCAATAAATGGGAGGTAAGAGCTGCAGGCACACACTGGTTGAATCAACAATGGCGCTCTGAGATCTTTGCCCTGGCACAGAAATTACATTTGGCTCTTTTGTCTTTTTCCCTGCGTGTTCTTTATTTTGCAACGAAATGTCACAACAGCACCTTTTATTTGGAGGGATAAAACACAGTGTCAGATTCAAAAGGTTACAATAATGACATTGAAAACAATGTTATCGTATACACGCTATACATCCAGACAACACTTTATTTTCTTTTTTTTTTACTACTGCACGTCCTTGTCCCTGCATCGCCCACCGAGAACCAAAGAAATTATGCTGACAAGAAATAAAAACAAATTAAGCAACAGCTGCTGATGTTTTCACACCTCGCCATAATGATATCTGTTCGGCTTTATTTCAGACAATGAAGTCCATCTGTTTTTGCAGCCCTTGCAACTATAGAAAATATCTCTAACAGCCGTATGCATATTTTAAAAGTTTTTAGGACATATAAGCTAACACCCACACGACCTTGACTAAAGGTTGTTTTTTGTTAGTTTTTTTCTTTTGTTTTTTTCATGCGAAAGATGTTGCTCATCATGTAAAGTCTGCATACTGTATATTATATTGTAACTCAGGTCAGGCTTGAGGAAAAGGCTTTTTTTGTAGTTAGGGGTCCTACTGTCTAACTGTCTGGAGTTTTTTTGACACACTAATTTAATGATTGAATATTGTCAAGTAAAGAGGCAGCGAGAGCTCGTTTTGGTTCCATTAACATTGGATCTCAGGTGCCTTATAAATGATTAATTTCTTACGTGTACGCCTCTCGACTAAGTAAGCAAATGATTGCAAACCTAATAACTTTACGTTATCTTAAATTATTAGGACAAGAATGTTTTTTTCTGGTAATGCCTCTAGCTTCCTGGCAAATAGAAAAATTTAAATTGTTTTTTACAAAGAAAAGGACTCCAGGTTGTTGCTTAGTGTAGCCCAATCTACCCCCTGAGGTGATAGCGGGTTTTTCAGATGAATGCTCCAAGGCAACATGCTCAAAGTTATGGAAGTACAATAGCTGAGCTATTGACCAAAGGGGTTGAAAATATTGGTCTTCACACCACACAATCAGGAAACCTTTCACAACAGTAAATTCCCCCACAGCCTTAATAAAGGGAGTCTGTCTATGTGTCGGGCCATTTATGTTTCTGTCCACTTTTCTAGATGTTTTTTTCTTTTTCCATAGGTAACAAAAATGTACAGCATTAATCTGAACTTCGCTTGTTCAAAGCTTCATGCAACATGTGCAGTTCACAATTCCTTCATTTATACCACAGAAATAATTTGCCCATAGTATAACTCTTTTACCGTTGTATAGGGGGATTTAAAGAAAATTTCTGGCTATAAATGTTCTATAGTGAGTGTGATTGGCCGTTTGTCTTAGGAGCCTGACAGTTGTCTACCGAGGACAGTAAAGTGTAACCAGCCTCTCACCCAACAACTTTTGGGATCTGAACTATGAGCTGTATGCAATCAAAGCTCTAGTTGATGATTTATGTGCAAGACATAAAGATGAACCTTTGTGTGAGAGCAGAGTTATCCTGCCTTATGTTTTCTGTGTCTAGAGGGTGACATCAAACCACATAAAGGTAATGCCGCAGCAGGAGTAAAATAAAGAAACCATTATAGCCAGTAATAGGCTGGGAGAGGCATGGCTGCTGTCAGTCAGTGTGGGTAACGGTGAGGGAATTACAATAGAGCACATAAGGGTCTGTTAGACAAGGAAAATATTGATTTGTGGATCAAGAAAGATCTTGCACAATGATTTTAGACGTTGGCAAAGCAGGCAGAAAGTACTGGGGTTGTTTATGTGCTCCCAGCCCTTGTTTTCATGCAATATATTATCCCAGACTACAAGCAATGCATGGGTCCTAGCTGATATATGAGATAGACAAACTCAGAAATCAGTATACAGAATCTCAGAATCACTTTAATAGTTGGAAAAAAATATGCTATCTGCTTCTGGTTGAGGTTACATAACATTCATTCGTTTTCCAAACCGCTTAGGGTCGTGGGCGTGCTGGAGCTTAGCTAGTAACTATGGGCACCAGGCTGGAGACACCCTGAATCGCAGGGCCGCTTCAATGATTATTATAAAACGTGCAGTATGTGTTTATAATATGAAATGGAAAAGGTGAATTGGCTACTAAGGCAATGGTCTGCGCTCTAAGTCTTCTCTGCTTTGTTTTCAATTAGCTATAATAACATTTAATTCGAAATCATAACAAACTATGTCCTTTTATCACCATGGACTATTTTGTTTTTGGTTGGTACCATAAGTGTGATGACAAGTATGGAATGGAATGAAAATAATGAGGAGAAAAATTCAGTCAGACACTCATGTAAATGTAAATAGGACAAAAAGTTTTAGCAAGCCACACACGGGTCAGAATAATGAATACCACAGGTTTGCCTTTGGCTGTTGTGGTGGTTGTCAGCACTTAAAAGAGCTTGTTATTTAGAGCAAGGCTGCTCTCACCGTTTTCTTTTCTTTATGGCACATTATTATTCTCTGAAAAAGGAGATGGAAGCTGCATGAAATGTTTAAGAGCAGTTGAAACTCTTTTGTCTATCATCCTCAAATGTAAATGTCTTAAGACACCTCTAGCTTTGATTGTTTTATCCGGTTTTACTGAACAGGAGGCATTAGTACATTGTCAGATAGATTTAGTATAAGTAGGCAGGATTGTGCGAGGGAAAAAAAAAAAGAAAAAACATTCACAGAACCTTATTATGACTTTATACAATGAAGGCGGCAAAGTGGCTGACTGGTTAGTATGATGCCTCACAGGGCTTCAGTTGAAACATTAGCCTGTGTGGAATTTTTATTGCCCTCTTCACAACTACCCTGAAATCGGGTAATATGACAGTGTTTAAGTGGTTCACATTATCTGCTGGTTTACTTTTCCCTGACTCATGTAGTATAGTTGCATTTCCAGATCATTTGTGGTGGCATAATTCAGCTTCAGGTGCCCAGGTTTAACATGTAAATTTGATACGACCACAGCATCCATATTTAACGTCATTTTAGCGAAGAACAAATACAATCAAAATGGCAAAGTGAAAAGAGAATAAAAGTCCGACAGAGACAATAATAATGAATACAAGATTCTCTTTTATCTTAATATTGATTGTGGGCAGCACAGAGATCATGACATTTTTCTGATTTGTTATAATGTAATAATCCCCTAGAGATAGAAATACAGGAGAAAGAAAAGAAAGGACTATTACACCCACAAATACTTGGTACTATTCAAGTTCATGCTTTGTTAAACTACACAGTACCCACAGAGGACCTCTGAGCTCCTGCAGCATTATCATAATATTCATTCATATTTCAGTGTGTTAAAATGCGTATATGAGGGAGGCTGGAAAGGAATTAACATAACATGTGCACAAGAGGAATCTGCTTTACATGAACATCAGTGAATCAAGTAGCTACATTATTCAGATTCATTTTTTGTACCTTACCTTATCTTTCTCAGCAAAAACCAAGTTGTCTCCATTTGTTATTTTGCCAAGAATTCGTACGACTTTGGCCCAAGAAAATAGCAAAATATGATTATATTTTAGGTGAATTTTAAGAACTGTTAGAGATGTATAGGTAAACAGTTTACCTATACATCTCTAACAGTTCTTAAAATTCACCTAAAATATATTAAGAAGTGTTAGAGATGTATAGGTAAACTGTTTACCTATACATCTCTAACAGTTCTGGTTTTTGCTGAGAAAGATAAGGTAAGGTACAAAAAATGAGTCTGAATAATGTAACTACGTACTTGATTCACTCATGTTCATGTAAAGCAGATTCCTCTTGTGCACATGTTATGTTAGTTCCGGTTAAGTTTACCGTAAACTTAACCGGAACTATTTGTTTCTTGCAAGAAAAAGCTTTTCTGTTTACTCTATGTATGAGCTGCTGACCAAATGCACCGTATTTCATTTGTTAGGTACTGTTTTATGGGATATAATAAAACTAACACTAATAATGCAACTCTATGTCTTGTTGTTTTGTCAATGGGGAAACTTTAATGACATCAAGTGCATGATAAAATAGCACCTCGTAAAAAAACACTTCTTTAGATAACAAGCTCAGGTCAGTGGCCAGCACCAAGTGAGCAGTAGAGGTACGGGTTGTTGGTTCGATTTGTGGCTGCTAGTAAGACTGTGGATGGCTACTTGCTTCTTATCATTTTATTAGAGGAAAATATTGCTTCTCCGGCATCAACCTAGGGCACATTGTTTTTTTTCTCACTGCACCTGTTATGTTTATGATCACACATATTTTACATTGTACTGCCCCACACTTGGGTGTTATAAAAATCTATTGATGGTCAGGATTTGAGGATGATAAGAGGCTGTTCTGAAATGTGCATGAGATTTTTGTTGTTGTTGTTTGTAGTGAATTATTTTCATTACCATTTGATTTTTGTTTGTTTCTGTCTTACCTCATGACATTTATTTGTTTGCAGTGTGCACATGAAAACAAATGCCGAATTTGGGTAATGTGAGAATGAAAATGAGGGGGTAAGCCAGGTGTAAACAATTTTTCTTCAGTTGGAACAAAATGAAGCGCTTAGAATGTTGTTTCATGAATAAAAAGAAGTGTGTTTTGATCATAATAACTATATATTTGTGTGACCATCTGGTATTGGTGTTCTGCTATGTGCCAACATCTTTACTTTCAGAGGGAATTATTATTTTTTGTCTGCCACAGAATTGTCACCTAGTGTGTAGAATGTATTGTTATATTTAAACCTGTGTTATGTTCCTCTTCAGTGGTGAAAAAAATAAGTCAATCCATAATGCATTCAATTCATCTATGTGGCTCCTGCCATGAATATTTTAGGTTGTTTTGCTTTTTTAATTCAATAAAAGATCAATGTAAGTGTGTAAGCTGTGTTTTATAAAGCAAGTGTCAGCATTGGGGAAGAAAAATATCAATGTATTTCTTCATATAGGATGTTTTATAGTTTTTTTTTTCTCTTCAACCTGTATGGTATAAGTCTTGATGACAAAATGACTATCTTTTTTTATGCATGTGTCGTTACAATTGACATTGAGGCATTGAATGTTGTAATAGCAGTGGCATCAGTGCATCCCTGCAGCTGGTTGTTTGTAGTGTTTGTCCAAGCATGGGTGTATGCAAATGTAACCAGTGTTTATTTCAAAACACAACATTATATAAGCTCAATTGGCTTTGTGGTCACGTTTACCTACATTGATCTGTGCGTTATATGTTGTGGCTTTAAGTGAGTTCTAGCACTGGAGCAAAATGCTTTTATCGTCCAATTATAATTCCTGCTGTGTTACTGAAGATGTAGTAATTATCGAAAAGAAAAGCATTACGAAAATTAATAAACAGATCTTTTCATTCTGTTCTGTTCTCCACAAACATGTATGAATTCATTTTTCGAATGAAAAATCCCAGTACAATTTTAGGACTGTTAAATTATTTTCCCACATTAATCCCAGTAAATGTATGGAGAATTGACACTTCTTGAATATTATTATTGATTGATTTAGATGGACAAATTGAAATTCAAGGCACAATCATCTTAGCATGAATGTCTAGGTAAAACTAAACGAGGATTCCAACAGTTTTAAAAGTATGATTTAAGTTTATGGCGCTTTATATAGGATGAAAAAGTTTTATGAAGTTATCACTGGGAACATTCTGACATTTGTTCAATAGGTTAAAATCTACACCTTTGTTTTATGATGTAGGAGGTGATGATGGTGGAGGATGAGTCGACTTCTTGTTACTGCCTAATGGACTCGACAAGCTGCCACCTGCTGCTCGACCAGCCAGGTTCATACGCCCTTGTGGGTGAGCCCCTGACACAGGCTGCCATCAAGAGGTTGAAACTAGCGGTGTTCGGGAGCATGGAGGGCACTACCATGAACTACAGTCTGCGGGTGTACTGCGTGGATGATACGCCAAATGCCTTTCAGGTAGGGAAACACAATTTCATCCTAACGGTACTTATCCATCAAACAAAGAAGTGAAAGAGAACAAAAACTTCAGATTTACTATTTGTCTCCTGGCTTTGTTTTTTTTTTTTAGATAGTTTGTTAGAATCTTTTCATAAAAACATTTTTATGTTAATGTTCTCTTCATTTTCATAGAATATAGTGACAATTGCGACATGTTGTGTTTTACTATAGTAATAAAAAGAGATGAAATATTGTAATGTTTTAATGTATTCACTGTGTATATAGCGGTTATTAAACCAAGAGATTTGTTAGAGAATTTTCCCTCATAAATGCCAAGACTCAAACTTGTATATTTTAGGACTAACTTTTCAAATCGATTCCCTGCTCTATAGCTAGTCATCATATATGAAAGTCTTTATTGATAATTAGCAATTATTAAAAAAAAATGTGTGTGCGTGTGTTCATCATTACAATCTGTTTGCAAAACATATACTGCCCCCCGATCCCCACTCTTCCTATATATTTTTGTCTGGAATCTATTGTATGCCTATCCAAATCCCCCAATTTCAAAACAACCTCAGATTATGCCAATCTGAGAGTTTCTGATCATGAATAACTGTTGGATTTCCTGGTGAGTAGAAGTTGAAAACCAAGAAAAATTATAGTTTCACTTATTGTACAACAATATGATGTCGACAAAGTGCTCTTATCAGTGCCACTCAAATGTTAATCGATACGCTTTTGTTATCATCATGAGTCGATTTGTCTTTCGTCAACTAGATTAGAGGGGTTTTAGACTTTGAGATCCCTTAAGTGAACATCTGGGAAATCTGATTCCTTGTGATCCCTTATGAGGCCCGACTAAATTGGAGATCTCGGTATTGTGATGTTATCTTCTCTGCGACCACCATTTTGTCATATAAAAAATATGAGCAGCAGCTGGCTTTGGAAATTTGCTTCATGCCTTCTGAGCATTTGCCAGACGTGTGTCCAATTCTTGGGGTCTTGTCTGCTCACACTACATCTTTGTTGTGTGTTCTGCATGATGCTTCATTCAACAAAAAGACCTGTGTCTAAGTATGTGATGAACTAAGGTTAATGCAGTTCATATCATAATTGAGTACCTCCTCTTTAGAATTAAGTTTTATGAAGTATCTGTCAGGAAAAAAAAGTGGAATGCTGTTGGATGATAAATCAAAAAAGCCCAATTACCAGACAAAGGACAGTTTAATTGCTGTTTTTTTTTCTTAAACTATGTTTAATCACATTTCAGAGAACATTTGTAAAAACCCGGCTTCACAAAACTATAAATATGTCACACAAACCAGAATGCTTAACGTCCTTGTAATTTTTTTCTTTTGCAAGATATGTTGGGTTACGCTTTGCTTTTATTGAATTTAAAAAAAAAAAAAAACTGCTTTGAAATATACCATGGAGCTGTACAAAGCAGTGTATCCTGCTGAATGGGCTGCTGTAGTGCATAGTCAACAAAATGACACCAGTGGTCAAGTAATCATTATCTCAAAATATACTGTTGGTATCTTTTTCTCCAATAATTGTGTGCCAGTGAGATTAAACATTTGTCTTTTGTAGCGGTCAATAAACTGGACACATTCCTAGTCAGTCAATGTAGTGTGTAAGGAGAATTAAAGCCATCTTTAGCATTTCCATTCTTTGTGCAGCCATGAGAAATAGAATAATCAACGTGATCTACATTGTAGGAGTCAAGGGACTTTCCCAAGCGCAGATGAGGGGCTGTGAACTCTACATTTCATTTGTGTCACCTTGACATTGTTAGATCTGTTCAAATAAGTCAACACACAAAGTATGCAGCAAGACATAATATGGAAAATGTGTCATGACCATTCTTAAATCCAGATAGAAATGAAGGATGAGACCACCTATATTTCAGGTTGCTCCCAGTCACTCTTCAGTTCCAAATCACATTTGTCAACATGTATTTTCATGCACAGTGAAATTTCAAAATACAATTTGGCCAAGCACATTACTTAAAACAAATAGGTACACATGGATATCCCATTGTGTGTGTTACTTTCAATCCGAGTGACCTTAAATCAGCTACACTTGCAATGATTAGGATGCACTAAGAGAGACAGGCCAGACGTAATACCATCCCACTGGGAAACTCAACAGTGATGACAAACAATCACCTGCAAGCAACAACACAAGTGCTCTTTCATCATCACAAATTCAATTTGGGAGAAAGACGTTTATCACTGACACACGCACATGCACACACACGAACATGATTCAAATTGTTGTTTTTTTTCATACTGCCATGTGGAATCTTGAAAATGTGATGGTAATGGAAGCACAGGAGGAGGCTTTGTTAAAGTGGAAACAAGTCATTCACTTCTTTGCAAACATTTTAACATTTAGATTTGGGAAGGACAAAAATATTGCAACAGGTGCTTGCCTTGGTATGCAGAAATATCAACTATTTTCTTCAAGGCTTTTGATTATAAGGCTTTTCATCTTACTCTCCTACTATTTTTTCACACAGGGAGTGGTGGCAGCAGAGAAGGGTAGAGGGGGTCAGCTCCTCGAGGAGCCAAAGATGTTGCCTTTTCGAGCCAACACCTTCAACCTACAGGTGTCTATCCAAGATGTGCCCCAATTCCTTTGGAGCATCAAACCCTTTACCACCTGCCAGGTAAAGCTTGGTTTAATTTCTAACTAGTATTCATAAAATTGCTAAATGAGTGCCCAGGTCCCTTTTTTATTTCTACTACTATGCACAATAGTTTATTATAAACCTATACAAGTCTGGTTATTTTGTGGGGTATTACATTGGCTTGTGGTGATCTGATCCATCTAATTCAGTTTTTATGTATTGTCAAGTGGCGGAAATGATCATTTGCTTATTTGAATGTAAAAAGACACCTTAGATGAAGTCCCTCGCCGCAGTGGTCTGACCATGAAGAAACGATTGCTTTTATACACATACTCACTCAGTCTCATCTTTTTATCAGCAATTTTCTCAGCAGTTCCTAGTGTGCAACCTCGGCCTGAATGTAATCACAGTCAATACGATCAAAGAAAGCAAACTAGGAAACAAAACTGGGCAAGATAAAGACTTGGCAACATCGACAGGATGTTTAAACAACTAACGGTCGTTAAAAGACTAACATCTTTGCAATTTGTTTGTGGACAAATGCGGCATGGAGCCCTGACTTCTGTTGATGTGCCCTTTAGCACGGCACTACCAAATCTGGATTTTGCATTTTTTTTTTGCTGGCCGGTTCTACTATAGACATATATAGCAAAGAGATGTATATTTTGGTAGCATTTAAAAGAAATTTGTCAAGAAATGTGATTGAAGCTTGCTCCAACCTTCCTTTCCTTTTTCAGGAACAGAAACGTTCTATGTAATAAGTCAGACAGAATGATGCAGTCGATCACTAATGTTTTATTTATAACTTTTTTTTTTAACTCGTGGAGGAAATTTCCTGCGCTACTGAGCTGTGTCCTGACTGTACGGTGAATGCAGGGCAAAATCTCCGCTCCTCAAAGTCATCCACCTTCTCAACAGCCTTATTTATGGGTGCCTCGGGACAGCAGGCACGCCTCGGTTAGGTGGAGCAGGTGTAGAATAATAGCCGAGCATTGTAGCATACATCAAGTCAGCTTTCAGTGCTAAAGAGCTTCCAAGCTTTTCGCCATTATGTCACTACACCCCCTCCGCATCCCTAATTCTCTCTGACTATTATTTTCTCATTTGTGCTGTGCCATGTAGTCGAGATCAAAATCACAAGGGTCAGGTCTTCAGCAGGAAGAGAGGTCACCACTTTAAAAAAAAATAAAAAACACTGACAGGTCACATATTAATATGCAGATTTGGCAGCAATGGAATGCAGAAAAGGTCAAAGACATTCAAAAGATGTGCTGGGTCTTCAGAAACTAAAGAGATTAAATTAATCTTTCAACACTGGTGTAAAACTGGACAAAATGGCACGTGTACACGAAGCGGCTGAAGCTATCGGCTTTCTGTTTGTTTCGTTTTTTTGTTCTCCGGTTCCGGTCATTGGAAGCATTTACTCTGTATGACTAGGAAAAATTAGACAGATGACCGTCAATGGATAAATTTGGTTTTATCAGGGAAAGCTGGCAGAGAAGCCTAGTGGAGTTAGCAGGCAGTTTGTCGTGAGTGGACAGGACAGCGGCAGCCTCAGACAAACAAAATGGCTGAGGACTCTCACTCTAAGTGCACAACTCGAATGTTTCAATAGGAAGTAAAACATAAGGATAACCTGTTAATCCAAAATATTCTTTAGATCAGTGGGAAATATGACAGTAACATTGATCCAGCACATCACTTATTAACAATTAGTGGGTACGGGGGAACCCTCTGAACGGCTTGTTACTAGTATGGTGGCAGGCTTGAATATTAACCTGGAGGTTGATACAACTGAGATGAAACTGGTGTAATACAAGACAGATATATTATAAAACTAGATATATATCAAGCTGTACAATATTGGAACCTTTTTTTAGATGATCCCCTATGTCACATCTGTAAAAGTGGCGGCCCGGGGGCCAAATCTGGCCCGCCGCATCATTTTGTGTGGCCCGGGAAAGTAAATCATGAGTGCCGACTTTCTCTTTTAGGATCAAATTAAAATGAAGAGTTTAGATGTATATTAAATTTCCTGATTTTTTCCCCCCTTTTAAATCAATAATTGTAATTTTTTATTATGTTTTTCTGTGTTTTTAGTTCAAAAATCATTTTGTAAAATCTAAAAATATAGTTAAAAAAAAGTTAAAATAAACATTGTTTTAAATCTATAAAAAATGAATATACAGGGCTTTTAATCCAGTTCTTTTAATCCATTTTTTTTTTTAAATCTAAATATGTTTAAAATGGTCCGGCTCACGTGAAATCAAGTTGACGTTAAAGCGGCCCGCGAACCAACCAGAGTCTGACACCCCTGCCCTATGTTATCATCCTTTCATTATTTTCTATACCACATGTCCTCATTAGGTCAGGAGTACAATGTGGGAGGAAGCACAGAGAGAGCATGAAACTCAACATAAGGAGTTGACATTTAATACTGAACTGTAGAGCAATTCAGTCAACCTTTTTTTATTTTTCTAATCAAATGATTAAATGTACAAATATATTGAAACATTTTCGGACAACTCATATTTCTCTGTTTGTTTTGTAGGTTTTTTGTGCTGATATAGTAAGCGTGGGTACTTCTGGCCTCTGATAGCTGAGTCATATTTTTTTCCCGAGCCACTGTAATGTGCTATGTCACTGTTTCCTACAGGAATTCTCATTTCCCCAAGTGTGGTGCAGCAACCAGCAGCCTCTGCACTGTGCCTTTTCTCTGGAGAGATACAGCCCAGCCACCACCCAACTCTCCTGCAAAATCAGCGTACGGCAGGTCAAAGGCCATGAAGAGATTCTGCAGGTTTACACAGCTGTTGGCAAGGTCAGCCACTTGGGTTGCGTGTGGGAGACTGATGGGACGCTCTCCTTCCTTTTTTTTTTGCTCAACCTTTGTGTAACCTTCCTGCAGTGTGTCCACTGTCAGCAGGGCCAGCCCTCCTGAGCAACGATTGTGTTAATAGATTGAACACATCACTATAATTTTCCTCCCCCAAATTGTAAAGTAAACGCATAATAGCAGTCAAAACATTTACTAATCTTTATTCAGGGAGACACTTTGTCTAGAAAATGATTTACTACACATGCATGTGAGCACCTGGGAGCTTTTCGGAGTAACAAGAGTCTTCTGTCATGAGCAGAGCAGTTTTGCTGGAGCAGCTTGGAGTTTGAAATCCTTAGTCAAGAGCACCTTGACAAGTGGCTGTTTTGGCTGAAAAGAGGGATACTTGTCTGCTTTTTTATACACGGTCACTTGCATGCTTATCTTGCCTTCCTAAGCGTTCATCTTCCTGTCTACAGGGCTTGTCGGTATTGTCAACACTATATAAGTATTAATATAATGCTCAAAGCAGTGATAGAGCTACTCGCCTTAATGGGAATGTTAATTACAGTCAATTACATGTCGAACTCCCTTGCTATGTGTGTTTACTGTATCCAAAAGAGACTTTACTCCCACGATTCCAATTCTCAACCAAAATATATGGGTTTTTTTTTCCAGACTAGGAGAGTAATTGATTTACATGGTCGGTTTAGTGTTTATAAATGTTGTTGCAGCTCTGTTTGATGAAAGGGATCATTTTGACTTTTGTTTTCACATATAAAGAAGTAGAAATAGCAGGAATATGTGTATATAATATAATGTATAAATGACACACCTGTTTGTGTTGTTGTTTAAACCTGTTTGAACCTTTTTTTTGTACAGACTGAAAAGGAATCGGTTCCAATTTTCATGCAGACAGACTGCACCGTCACCTCACAGACAGGACCCAAGGCTTTTAAAATCCCCTTATCCATCCGCCGGAGGATTTGTGCCACCTTCGACACTGCCAACGCCAAGGGCAAGGACTGGCAACTCTTAGCCCACAAACTTCACTTAGATCGGTGAGCCACGAGCCTCTCTTGCATTTGAATGCCCTTTTTTTCTGAGATTCTGGCACAGTTGTTATGCTGTGTTTTTAATATAAAAGCAATTAAAAGGTAACTAAAATGAAATTTAAAGTGATTTTCAAAAACTAATCAGAACTAAATGAAGTCAAAGCAAAATAATCAAATGCCATAATGAAAAATTTAAATCAAATAGAACCATTTGTGTCAATAGTCAGAGTTGAATCAAAAAGTCAGCTACAATAGTTTCGAGCCCAAATGAAAGGATAAATTAAAAGGGAATAAATTCATGGATCTTTTTTGATGAGACAACACAAAGGCCACCATACGAATTATATCCAAAATTAATTAACTCCAAAAATCCAGTTTCACTTTCAATAAATTTGTACCAATGATGCAAAGTCTATTAACAATATTAAGAAATTATTATATTAATGCATAATGACTAACTAGCATCCTAAATGTTACCGTTGTGGGGAAAAAAAACAAAATATTTAATTTTACAATATGTTTCCCTGGTGAAGTATCAAGTAAGGGTAATTAAAGAGTACAGAAATAGATGGGGGAGCCCTCGCCGTGATGGTCATTTAGATACTAAATGTTTTTGGCAGGGTTTTGGATTATGGTGGCTATAATCTGCTCAGCGGATAGTTTGTGAGGGTTTGCTATCTTGGAGTCCTTTGGGCTTCCAAATGATCTCGATAAGGTTTCTTCTGAGCATTTGGTGGTGGCTTTGGATCTCACCTGATCAAACCAAAAGCTGCAGCCTTTTAAGTTACTCAATGCCATTGTCCCTGGAGAGTTCTAAAAAGCTGCAGTGAAACACTGACCCCCACTGGGCCATCTCCACATGACAAACTCATTGGCATGGCAACAAGCTCATTGAAATTTTTCTTGGGCTAAGACTATGAAAGCTAAGCAGCTTTAAGCCTCCTTTTGAGTTATCTTTTTGGGATGTAACCAACATTCTTGGTTATGTTTTTTAACACGTGTCAATCGGATTGTCATGCTTTATGAAAGGTACACCTTTTTTGTTCGTTTAACTATTATACAGTAGTACAAGTCTGGGTTATTTGGAATGAATTTTTATAAAGATATTTGGGATATTCTGGAATATGCTTTTGTTTAATTTTTTTTACGATCCAGAAGATTGAAAGTGATCCTTCAGACTCATATTTAGCTGTAATTATTTGCTATGCATCTCTATTACAACATACATCCTGGTTCCAGTACATTCATGTATACCCAACAAATCAAAAAAAGAAAAAATCACATGACTGTGGAGCATTTGGGCTTGTATATTGGAATTGACCATTTTGACTGGAGGGGGCTTTTAAATGATGTTGTTTCCCTGAAAAGTCTGATCCTTAGAGGTCTCAACCAACAACTTTTAGCACAGCTTCTCATGATCTCATGAGTGATGTAGCGTGTGAATTTAGCCTTCTGGGGCATTGGGGCTTTCTTTCTTTTTGTATCAAAATTGATCTGAAGCTTTGAGGCTTCACTGCCGGAAGAAACTATGAGATTTCGAATAGAGAGAGACCAGCAACATATAGACTGACTGACGTATAAACTCTGGTATTTAATTCAATCAATCAGAAATTGGAGAAAAAAAATGTAGTCATTTTCTTTACAATTATTTATTTAATATATGTTGGAATAATTGAGTTTGCTGTACTATAGACTTTGTTTCTAAGAACTAAGCTTGACATTGAATTGCCGCATTCCTAATTCATTTGCACGTGCGGCTTTTGTGCTTTATACTTACTTTTTAAACACACTGCAACACAACCGTGCGTTATAAGATTGGGCAGCTAATCAATAAATGTGCACCTCATCTGCCAGAGCAGGGAGAGAATGCCTGCTCTTTCTGCCAGTTGCTACACTGCAGAAAATACATGCCAAGTGTACAAACAAAGCCATGAAAGTATCTGTCCTATCACTATCAAGCCATAAAATATTAGCATGAATAATGAGGATGATATGGGATCGGCACCACTGCAGCATTCTGTCATACCCAATAAATAGGAAGAAATCAAATGAGGATATATATAGCAGTGGAAAAACGACACTAGGAAACTCCTTTTTTTTTTCTTCCATTTTAATTTCAGTGTGTGGATTGTCCAATATTTTGTTCCATATTTATTTAGGCACATATTTTCATATCGGTGTGGATTAAATTATATTCTATTTTTTATTTCTGTACCTTCACAGAAACCTTGGTTATTTTGCAAAGCAGCAGAGTCCCTCAGCCATCATACTGTGCCTATGGGAGGCTCGCCACCAGGACACTGCTGACCTTGACTCTCTTGCCAGTGCACTTGAGGAAATTGGCAAGATTCACCCCAAAAGTTCTCCTGAGGACCAGGAAGAGCGGGAAGAGCAGGAGACTGACTTGAATGAAATACATGCATGCAGTCTGAGATGAATAGGCGCACTCGTATGGAAGATCTGTCCATGCCATGATATCCAGGCGGAGAGAAGAACATCATGCAGGTTGTGTTGGTCTGCTGCGAATTTATAATACGTATAGACAAAACCATCCCAAAAGGGAGAAGTTAAGCTTTGCCCACTGTGGATTCTTCTACTTCTGTAATTTCTCGTCTTCAACGACAGACCCCTTATCAGCTTCTTAATTTTAGTTTTTTTCTTTGTTTCTAATTTAATTGTCTTTGTCTGTACCTCATCATAGTAAATTGGTGTTTGGGGAATATATTGTGTATGGTAGTTTCTGAAATGGCATGAGACCAAGAGAGAATCCACCGTCTCCTGTGGATGGCAGTAATGGGAGAAAACGCTAATTGTTTATGTTAATGTTGTATTTGTGAAAATGCAAGGGATTAGGCTGTATACATCTCTGAAAACATAGTTATACAGTATCTACTATTAATATTGTATCCTAAAATTCTGCCCTACAATAACCTGTTCGCAGAGTGATTGGCGCATATGGTCAGAATCTATTGGGATGATGATGCTATAGTACTGCTGTTTTACAGCTGATAACAGTTGTTGTTTTTTCCTTGACAGAAATGGGAGTTAATTTCCTAAAGCTGTCAGGGGGTTGTATGACTGTGGTTTATCAAAGAGTTACACTAGTAAGAGCTGTCATGTTGACTCCGCGTGAGCTCATCTAATGAAATTCTAGCTCCTTTTCAACTGGATGAGCAGAATAATAAATGTACAATGCACTTTTTTCAGAAACCTTTTGACCCTGAGGTCAGAGGTGATGTAAAAAGTTATTGATGTCAACGTTTATGGGTCATTTTTTAATGAGTTCCTTCCGGTCACACGGGTGGGGGTGTTTTATTACATCATCCTGGATCTCGAGCATGTCACTTTTTGATCTAGCTGTCAAAGGTGTATAAAGGTGTTTATTTTAAGAGATGATGTTTATGTACAAAGTTATAGAGGGGGTTAGGGGGTCAGATGTTTATCGAGGTACATCCGATTTCTTGGGTGAAGGGGATGTGTTTTTTATTACCCCAAAGGGTGGGGGAGGGGTGTTTTATTACCCCGTCCTGGATCTGGAGTGTGTTGCTTGATCATCTAGCTGTCAAAGATGTATATTTAAGGGCGGGTGTTTAGGTAAAAAGTTTTTGATGTCAGAGTTCTGCTGCAGTTGCTTACCAGGGTACATTTGGTCTCAAGGGTGGGGGTTCCTGGTTTATCATCTGATCTGGTGTGTGCTGATTGTGTTGATAGATGTCTCATCTCATTTTCTGAACCGCTTTATCCTCATTAGGGTCGCGGGGGGTGCTGGAGCCAATCCCAGCCGATTCAGGGGCCAGCCGATCACAAGGCACAAGGAGACGAACAACCATGTTTATCGGATGGACCCGATAAACACGTGACCCCTAACCCTCTCTATAACTTTTTACATAAACATCACCCCTTAAAATATACACCTGTGACATGCTCCAGATCCAGGATAGTGTAATAAAACACTCACCCCCACCCGTGTGAACGAAAGGAAATCATAAAAGGATGACCCATAAACTTTGACATCAATAACTTTTTGCATCACCTCTGACCTCAGAGTCAAAAGGTCACATTCCTGAAAAAGTGCATTGTACATTTATTCAGAATGTTTCCAAAATTTTAAGTAAAATATCTTGATCATGTATTTTGACATTGCTTTGATTTTAGTATCTTCAACATTGAGTTACTTTTATGATACATTAGTCAAACCAAAGTAATGCTCCCTAGAGGAAGGAAAGTAAATCACAACAATTAACATATTTTCCTAAAATTGATTATCTCATCTCATTTTCTCTCATCTCATTTCATTTTCTGATCCACTTTATCCTCACTAGGGTCGCGGGTGGTGCGGGACCCTATCTCAGATGACTTCGTGCCAGAGGCGGGGGACACCCTGAATTGGTGGCCAGCCAATCACAGGGCACAAGGAGCCAAACAACTATTCACGTTGACACTCATACCTACGGGCAATTTAGAGTGTCCAAATCAGCCTACCATGTATGTATTTGGAATGTGGGAGGAAACCGGAATACCTGGAGAAAACCCACAAAGGCCAGGGAGAACATGCAAACTCCACACAGGTGGACTGACCTGGATTTGAACCATGGTCCCCCATTGTGAGGCCGATGCGCTAACCACTCACCCGCCTGGCTGCCTAAAATTGATTAGTAAAATAATTTAAATATTTCCAGATTGCACAGGGAATGCCTTACTTGAATGTTAACCCATGCAACATTACTGCATTGGGGTAGAATACGTAATGTGCCGTTGTCTCAAATTTACAATACATAAAAACAAATTCCTTTCAGAGCTATGAAAAATATTGAATGTCAAGAAATTAAAACAATCACTGTACTTGTGACTATCTGAAAATATGCAGGCACAATTAAGATGAACACATTTAAGTCAATTTATAAGATACATTGTTTTGATTTTGCTCACAATTGACAAATATGTGAGCTAAAACAGTTTTTTGGGGGGTGGGGGGGTGCTCTAACAATTATGTGGTGTGTTGTAACAAGCATCATTTAGAAGTTAGCTTTAAACATAAGATATGTCAAATATTTGTTGACACTTGCAAGAATTTGCCCTTAACATGTAAGCCAACTTATGAGTGATATTTTGGTGGGTATTTTTAAGAATATTAAATATTTTTCTTAGGTTTTTTTCAGTGGTTTATCATGGTGTGACTTCTAATAGAATGCTTTGTATGAATAATGACTCTCCCGGGAGAGGTTCATTCATCTTCATACGCATTTCCAATAAAAAAACAATTATTTTATTTTAATTATTTTAACCACTTTGTAATGTCTGTGACTGTGGGAAAAATACTTTTATTTGCCTCAACTAAAAACTGCCAAAATGAGGGGAAAAATCGGTGGCGTATGTTGCACTGAGAGCATCCAGCCTGTGTTCCTCTGCATTTAATTTGATTTAAAATGTGTTTCCTATGTCAACTGAGTCTTTTTTGGTTTATTAAATGTGAAATCGAACATGCAAAATCATGTGTCCTCACTATATCCGTATAATGCTTTGTACTAAGACTTAAGCCTGTTTACGAAGCAAACATTTGAAGTTGTGAAAATGATTTCCTTTGACCAAAGTAGGTCTTTCTGTCATATTTTTTTAAATGTATTTATTTATTTTCTATTTTTTTTGCTGCACGCATGGCCTGTGGCTTCATATCACTATTCTTGTGCCTTGTTTAAACTACTGTAAATGGTGAATGTCGTAAAGTTCACATGGGAATGAGGGGGGAAAAATTACGCTGATAAACATTTAAAGGTCTTAGTTCAAATGTATTTAAACTATAACAGTGAATAGGCTACAGAGCTTTTCTAGTGCTGAACATCGAAAGTTTGGTAATGCCTGGGCAGCTTTGTGGTATATTGGATCTTGAATTATGGACATTTTGGATGTTTTCTGTACAGTAGGATTTGCAAATGTATATGGCACCTTTTGGAAATAAATGTAAAATAAATAAAACTGATCAGATTTGTTTTCTTGTCTACGTATTAAAATATGTAGAGTCCCGTGTAGTTCATCTCTATATTTTAAGGTTCAAGTCTATTGAATAAAATGCCATTTACATTCTATCTTCATAGGACATGTACTTCTAGGAATATTTAATATTTTCCACTAATATGATGTGTCTAGGTGGCAGGAACCACAACAGACCCAAGCAAGAAGGTGTCAAATTTCATCAAAGAATAAAACCAGCACATTACAGAAATTTCCCATCAGCCATTCATATAATAATATAACTTTTCTTTTTATGTATCACTATCCTGTTTGCACGTTGTCTTTTTCATAAATACATGATTTAACAGAATACAAATATGATGGTCCAACAGATGAGCACAATAGTTGAAAATCTACTTAGAAATTGACTTTGTTTGTCCATTGAGTTACAGTTTTCAGTCATACCACTTGCCTTATCACATTAAAACACTGGTTCCACTTGCCCATGAGTAAACTGTGCAAGGAAAAAAATGAAAACAGGAAAAGATGCAGTGGTGCAGCATGGATCGAAAGATTAATTAACGGCAGTGCCATTATGATATTTTCATAAATGTATTCCCTTGTACATATTGTCTCAAGTTACCAAACAGTGTGTGAATACCTTCAGTCCCATTGGTCCAGCCTGGTTCTTTACGATACACTTGTATATTCATGTTTACAACATACCACACTTTTAAATCATGTAATGATTCATACAGAGGAGCCGCTGAGTTTTAACCAACACCCAACAACGCTATTTCATGTTGCGCAAAAGGTGGCCTGTTTAGTCCGCCCTTTCCTTTTTTGGTCACATATCTGGTCGCTGCAGGCAACCGCTCTACAGATAATATTAGCTGGCACTTGAGAATGATATTTTCCAAAACCTAACGTAAAGTTGGTGATGTTTTGTAGTCTACACTGCGAGTATGCGTTTATCAGAAAAGAAATTCAAGAAATTCAGAAATACAATTTACTTTTAACTAGAGTTGTTCTTTAGGCCTGGTCCAGATTAGAATAAATTTAGAATTGGATAGTCTTTGTTGGTTTTAATGAGCAGTTATGATTTCCATAGAGCATTTAAGGGGCCATAACCAATAATCATTCATTCAATATGAGTCACTTCTCAAGGGTTTTCACAATGGTCTTTGAGGGGGTGATGTACCCTATCCACGCTGACAGAGGATTGATTCCCAGTCAATTGCATAACCAATTTTTAAATTTAATTTTAACTCATATTTTATTAATTTGTGGATTCATAAAAAAAGATATACAAATATTTTAAAATTCAATAATGATTATAAAAAACATCAATTTAACTCTGTTGTTGACCAGCAACCAATTCAGGCTTATTTAGCTTTTTTTAATTTACCAAGTATACTCACTTGCCTTATAAATGTTAAGCAGATATGTAGCATATACTCATATGCTCACAACTGCGCAATGTCTGTTTAAATTCAAGTTTTCACTTTTATGGCCCCGCCCACTATGACGTAAGCAAGTTAATTTATGTCCCACCTGTTGACTTCCGGCTCAACAGTCTTTAGAAAGTTCTCGAGCTTGGTGGTTCTCTATGTCTTCTGGATTCTAAATTTAAAAATAACCAAAGAATGAAAAAGGCCTTGTCCTGTATGGTAAGTTTTATTTGCATATTCTTTAGAGCAGCATCTTATAATTCCTGTTGTTGAGTATTACTCGGATTTTTACTGTACTATCTGGTATTGTCGTTATCAAAAAACAACGTGACTCAACGCTTATTTTAATATTATGAATGATGACTGCGATTGTAACAGCAGAGAAAATCGACTTTTTTTTAAGTGTTTCGTGCTGTAGGTAGAAAATATGGTGAAACACAGACTTGTTTCCAAGTCTTTGGGACTTTCCAGAAATTTTGTTTGCGGCTCAATGCCAAATTTTCTTATCCGGTCAAGACTTGCTAAATTCCTCACTCCTTCGCGAAAGTCATTTCATTCAGTTACCCATAAAATAAAATAAATAAACGTCGTGAATGTTATTGGTTCCCACTGTACAAGTTCTTCAAAAAATCCAAGGAGTCGTGAATTTTTGGCTTTGCGCGTGTTTTTGAGTAAATTGATCGTTACATCAATTCCAGCATTTTATATTGTCTTTACCATGAAACGCTGTTCCCGCAGGTTCTTGTTAAAGTATTGAATCCAAATCCATGTAATTGAAGTCTTAAATTGATTATTGCAAAAATTTCAGGAAGTTTATCAAACCAATATCCATAAATAACACACACTTAAAAGCACTTCATTTGGCCAACTTGTTATTATACATCCAAACTCAAAGCTTATCTGTATTAGTGATCATTCCCAATTTTTAGATCTACAATTGTTACACTTTCCTGACCAGCAGTGTTAAACCAACAGGAAGAAAAGGCATGATTCAGGTGCCACTAAACGCACCCTGCCATAATATGCATTACTAAATTTGCCAAATATGGAGTGTAATGCCTAGAAACCAGTTCCTTGGAAATGTTTGACATCCGTTGTCATAGATTGTCACAGTTGTCACCGATTTAGGGAACGTGACATTAAACTAAACATTTATTTAATCATTTAAAAGTTTAATTTTGTAGCAAAAACTGTTTACATTATTTACTGAAAATCCCCAACTTCATGCTTAGTTACGGTTCACAATCAGAATTCCAATATTGATGGAAAATCGTGATTATCATTTGAGAGATAATTGTACACCCCTGGTCCACTCTAGTCTGTTTCCCTTCGGTTAGTGTATGTTGTTGAGAGTTACAGGAAGGTTTGACCGGTTCAATGGCTGAACAGGCACTCTCCTTTTCTTGCAGGTGATTCGTGTCTTCATTTTGTCTTGTGTGTTCACTGTCCCATTCCCGTCAACTGGCCTTGATTTGGGAGGCATCAGAAGCCGGCGGGAAGTAATCTGCAAAGATGGGGAGTACTGGAGCAACAACATCTGCTGCAAAGATTGCCCAGCTGGTAAGGCAAATGAAAGCTCAACTGTGTTAGCACACTGACACTGTTGGTATTTCTCACGCAAATAACAAGTCCTTCACCTAAGCGCCGAGGGACATGTTTTCTTAAAAAGGAAATTGACTTGGACGCTCGGTTACTATTTGTTTCAGGTACCCATTTGAAATCGGCCTGTACCATCCCAGGTGAAAAGGGGCAGTGCGAGCAATGTGAAGATGAAACTTACACGGAGCATTCCAATCATCTCCATAAATGTATTGAATGCACAAAGTGTCGTCCAGGTACTTCTGTTTGGTGTATTTTCACGGTTGAAAAGAATGATTCAGAGACAAAAATACACACTCAAACTTTTACAAATGATTATTATTTTGGTGTCGCAGATCAAGAAATTGTCCAGGCTTGTAGCCACACTCAAAATTCTCTTTGCCAGTGCAAAGAAGGAGGCTTCTGTACTCCTGAACAAGCATGTGAGATGTGCAAGAAGTGTTCAAGGTAGCCTGTCTACTCTTTATTCACTATTGAGCAATACCAGTCGTTTGAATTTACTGTCAGTTTTGCCTGCCTTTGGATTAGGTGTGATCCGGATGAAAAGGCTGTTCGGAACTGCACAGCTACCTCAAACACGGAGTGCAAGAAAATATATTTGCCTTCTGAGTGGTCGCCAGGTAAAGGCAAATTTGAATTAAAATCGCCTTGGTGGAAACAACATAAATTTGCCATACATGGTGAATATAAAGTACATCTTACCCATTTAAAATTCTGATATTTGCTGATCAAACTCTTGATAAATGAGTCATGAATCAGTGTCATATTCACTCATTGAATTATGGTGCTCATGTGGTTCTCTCCTCCAGTTGCCATCGCTGTCTCAGTCGTCATCAGTGTTTTAATACTGGCATCTGGGGCAATATATATATACATACAGAAAAAGAAACAAGCTGAAGGTATGTAAAATCAAATTACGTTCATCAAATGAAATCCTATCTTTGTTTCAAAATGGCATTTCTTGGTGAAAAAAAGCTACAGAAAATAATTTCGTTCAAAGGAACAAAAAAAAGATTGCCAGAACTCTCACATCTGAAGTGTGAATTTGACACTCACTTTTAAAGTTCTAATCCTCTTACATATAAATCAAAATGCTTCCCTTTACAATGTTTTCCTTGCAAAGCAATGCAAAATGTGGCTGATCACAATTGTTTGTATTCTTCCTAGGGTCTGAAGGTAATGGGCTAAAAATTGAGGTGCGTTTCTTTTCTCGTCACAATTAACGTCAGAGTAATTTCGAGTTTAATATACTTCGGGGCACACATTTAACGCTAGTTTTGTCTGCAGGAGGGGAAGAATGAACACACTCACAGGAAGGGAGGCATCAGTTTGATCTTTAGTCAGCAGCGGGTGAGCGTTCAAAGTTCAGCTGCTAAGGAGGATGAGTGTCAGGCGCTGTGTGAAAGCCTCAACAGCTCTGCCAGCAACTCACAGCACAATTTAACCACCCTGCCCCTTGCCTTTCCTGAACCTGCTCAACAAGCCCACCTGAAAGCCAGTCAGCCCATTTTGAGGGTGAGAGCCACTAACGCTGCCCTGCTTCATCTTGCCTTTCCCAATGCCACTTTGCACCTCACTATGCCTTTTGTTCTTCCTTTTCCTTAGAAATCCTCTTTTGATGATTACTTTTAACGTTCCTGTTGCTTTTTAAAGTTTAAAATTGAGTAGTTGCACTTCTACTTTAAATAAGTTTAATTCTTCCTTCATTATGTTGTGTTTTTGTCACTTAAAGTGGCCTTTAAACTACAGTGGTACCTCGACATACGATCTTAATCCGTTCCAGGACTGAGGTCGTATGTCGAGCTTTCGTAACTCGAGTGAACGTTTCCCATTGAAATGAATTAAAAACAAATTAATTCGTTCCAACCCTCTGAAAAAAAAAATGCCCATCGGTGTTGTGTGCACGAGTATACTTCATTACCCAGAAAGCCCTCTTTTTGCCCACGCATGCGCGTTGTGCGTTTCCTGGTCGAAACTCGTCTGAATAAATCGTTCAGTGCTCGTAGATATCTGTTATACACGAAAGAGATGCGGCAAAAAAGACAGTGCGCTACAATGATAATGATAAACAGCCTCATGTCATGGCCACCTGGCTTGGTCGCATCTCGAAATTTTGATTGTATCGTGGGCGAATTATTCGATCGAAATTTTCATCGTACCTCGAGCATGTCGTAGATAAAGCTGATCGTAGGTCGAGGTACCACTGTACACACTTTAAAGACTCCTGTGAGAAATGGGATGCTTGCTGAGTGCTTATCTGTGTGCGCGTGCGTATCCGTTATGTACCTTTTATTAGTTTAGAAGTGTTGAGTTGCTACTGCAACGTGGAGCAGGCACTGATGTGTCAATCTGAATGACGCTCCCCATTTTTCGATGGGGATTCTAGTAGCAGGTACTTTTCTAGATAAGGTCCTTACACACTGTTAGGATTTGGGTTAGATGTGTTCTGCGGGTTACTAGGCTGAATATGTTTGTTCTGTGTTTGGAATCGTTCTCGTTTCTCACCTATTAACTTTTCTTTTTAACCTGCTTGATAAACAAATGTTGGCAATTATTTCACTAACCAACATAATTGAGAACCATAATGTGTCATGTGTTGTCCTTTAGCAGTACGAGCCGTTCCCAGAGCTGATTCCTGTAAAGGGTGAGTTTTAACAATTAATTTGTACTAATCTAAAAGGAATGTTATTGTGGTCTGCATATTTTGGACAGATCTTTATACTTAAACCTGTTGGTTCAGTGTGCTCTAAGAGAAATGGAATGAATGTAACAGATTAGATCTTTATAAATAACGTATTGCGATCCAATTTTAAATCATATTCCAATAGAAAAACTAAAGTACTGACATTTAAAAAGGAGAAAAAAAGATTTGCTTAAATATTAGTTGTTTTATCCAAATTCTAGCCAATTGCTTACGTTCTGTCATGGATTCAGTTGAAAAGAAAATTAATGGCTTAGCTAGTTTTTCATGAATTTGATGCCTATGCCTGACCAAACCATTGTAAGGTAATATTGTTTTTCACTATGAAACAGCAATACAGATATTACTAATGTAAACTGGTTTTGACAGATCACGTCAGGAATATTATTTGCTCAAATAAGATTATGCAATAGGGTTGAAGCTTAAACATAAATTATTAAAGATTTTGTACTCTTGATTTCTTTCATTCATCTCTCTAAATTACGGTTTTCTTTTAGGAATAATGTACACCAACAAATGCAAACCTAGTGTTAAACAGATTAGTAAAATAAATATGTTGATTTGAATGTCAGATATTTTAATTTGCCTGTTTAACTTTGCTCGCAGGCGAAGAGTCTCTCAGGAGCTGCTTCCACTATTTCGAGGAGATCAGCATCGATTATTACAAGAGATTCTTCCGTGAACTTGGACTGAGCAACAACGTGATCAAAAATAATGACCAAATGCAATATGAGGATCGGATTCACGAGTTACTCAACATTTGGTACCAGAAAGTGGGCAAATGTGCAAATTTAAATGACCTCCTGGAAGCCTTACTTGTGCATGATCAAAGGCTCACGGCTGAGTCCATCAAGGAGAAAGCCTTGGCAAATGAGCATTATGTTTTAAAGGAGTCATTTTAACATTTTGTAGTTACTTTGCGTACTTCTGTTTAGACTGCAAAATGCAGGGTATTTTTGTCAATATGCTGTGACAATTGTTCTCAACCTGTGAAGCCATGTAATGTTATTTATGCTGCACAGGACACGTTTTCAGGGACTGTGGTGGTTTAATAACAATGAGAAATCGAACAAATATATGCTTCATGAGCAACTTGAATTGCAATGTCTCTTGAAAGCATTTCATTTAACTATCAAGTATTTTGTTCAATCTATCTTAGAGTTACAGTGACATTTGGGTACTGTGCTCCTTATGATGCCTCAGGAATGATTTTATTTATTTTTCTTGGGAAAAATGGACAACGGGAATGGTGAAGTTAATAATAATTATCACATTCTCCTTTTTACTTGATAGTTCTCGATTGCCAGTGTTTTACAAAGTGTATGTCTTAACTTTGACAATTTTGTTGGTTTTGTAGAGCTTTGGCTTTTCTAACTTTGTGATTTGCATACAGTGTCAAAATGAAAACCACTACGAATGGTTCTTTCACTAAAATGTGCCAAATGGCCGTTACTCCATCCACCATAATTATTAATGTGATGCTTATGTTGGAAAAAAAGTCTTAGCATTTACTTTTTTTTTTTCATGTAACTTATTTTGTGTATAAATTATTTCATCTTTTTGAAATTTGTGATTAATTTCACAGAATGAAGGCGAAAAGTTATGAAGGCATTTTGGTTAAAATTTTAAGTTATACCATGTTACTGCTCGGGTTGCCATGTAAGTGGAACGTAATTATACATTTTGGCACTTGTGTAATCTATTGACTACTATCTAACACTGGATTGTATACATTTCTTACTGCTTGATGTCTCCCAAAAGCTGCTGTTAAAATGTGTACAAGTATAAATGGAATAAAAGTTCCATGAGCTGGTTATGTGTTGGGACTGTACATTTGCGCGAATAATTATGCAAACTCTACACTAACAATTTGCTCAGGACGTGAAACATTAACTTGAATGTGCCATTAAAAGTGAGCGTACCTTTATGACCGGTGTTGAGTCATAAGGGAAGGGCTTGCTGCCACATTCTTTTCGAAGACTATTTTAGTGGCTCAACAGGCCTCTGGGTAATTCCCATAATTCCATGTTTATGTGATGCAATACCAGATTGTTTTTTGTTTTGTTTGTTTTTTTACTCCAAACTTATGACCAAGAGTGCACATGACAAATGACACATTGTTATATATCCCTTGTCTCCTGGGATTTCCATTAGTCTCCCAGATATTGATAATGGCTCCCAGATATCCTGGATTTATTTATTTATTTTTTTGTCTATGTGAGGGAGTGTTTTTCCTTTAGGGTTGTGGGGGTGGGCAGTCTGTTATTGGTTCAATGAAGATCTCCCTAAATTGAGTTTTTGGAAGTTGTAATGTCTGCAATAGTACAACTTGCGTGCAACTTGAATCATGCTATTGTTCCGCTGCACTCTTGATAGTACATGTGTGAAATTGGGTTGATAGTGATACATGTTTGAATTAGGCTCAATTACAGCCTTTGACACTTGAATCATTTCACGCATCACATATATCAATGACAATGGGAGTGTGTGTTCATTGAGGTTGCTCAGATTACATCGAATGATAGTTCAAACTCCAATTATGATGTCTTAGTTTGACTGGATTAGCTCTTGCTTAATTTATACTATGTACCTAAAAGGTGCTGTTTGCCAAGATTTGTGTTTTGTTCAGGGAAAACAGGTGGAAGGAAGTATGACTCAGTTCTGCCCTTTTTTGCTGTTTTGTTTACTTGAAATGAAAGTTGTCATTCCTACGTTGAATTTCTGCATTTGTTGCCAATGAGAATTTGACCAAGTCATGTAAACACAGCAATAGCAGACACCAGATTATTACATGAGTTCACCATGATCACTACATTTTTTGCACTTGATTCCCATTTAGAGTTCTTGTACCTCCCTCCCTGTTGAACTTTGCACTTTGTTCTTACTTGAAAAAAACTGTTTTATCTTCTCTACCCTTTGTAGAGTCTGGCAATTATTTTTTGGTTGTTAGTTGCATTCTTTCCGCAGTGGTCACATTCACGGCTTTAATTACACCCTGTGACACGTATTTAGTTTCCAGGTTCTAAGTTTGAGTTTGTGCTCAGGGCTTTGAAAATATAGAATGAATTCAGGAACAAGGTTGATTTCTTGTCAATACATTTTGTGCTTGGATTCTTTTTTTTTGTCTTTGTTTTTCAAGTTTATGCTGCACCTCGGTTCAATCCGTTTGGTTTGATTGCTTAGTCTTTGTGAAGTCTTAACAGGGGTTCACTATTGGTCTAATCTGCCTGTCAAAAAGAGAAAGTGAATATAAAGGAAATCTTAGTTGAACTGCAGTCATGATTGGATTGTTTTTTTATTTCTGTGAATATGAGCTGAAAGTCCACCGCCACTTTCTATCCATGGGTTCCTTTTGTGTCCACCATTAGAAATGAAATAATGCACCATTCCAATGTCTGCTATATACAGGGAAATAATAATAACTGAAATGACATCACAACTCTATTATATCCAATTCACTGACTGTAGGCAATGCTGCTTCAAAATCATGGTTTTTGATTGAAGGAGGCCTGATTTTATTGAAGGCCATGATTACCATGCCATTCAAATCAAGCCTGTAGCTTTCATTTCTCATGTCAAAGGTTCAATTATTCAAAAAATAGGCTTGCATCTACATCTTTATGGTCGGTTGAATTTTTCTTATATATATATATATATATATATATATATATATATATATATATATATATATATGTATATATATATATATATGTATATATATATATATATATATGTATATATATACATATATATATATATATATATATATATATATATATATATATATATATATATATATATATATATATATATATATATATATATATATATAATTTTCTGAACCGCTTTATCCTCATTAGGGTTGTGGGGGGTGCCAGAGCCTATCCCAGCTGACTCCGGGCACAAGGAGGCAAAAAAAACCTTGCACACTCACACCCATACCCGGGGAAAATTTAGAGTGTCCAATCAGCCTACCATGCATGTCTTTGGAATGTGGGAGGAAATTGGAGTACCCGGAGGAAACCCACACAGGCCCGGGCAGAACATGCAAACTCCACATAGGTGGACATGACCTGGATTTGAACCCAAGACTTCAGAGCTGTGAGGCCGACACGCTAACCACTCGCAACAACGGGCCACCCACTTTATTTTTTATATATAATAATATCTGAAGCAAGAAAGAAAGAAGGGGCATGTAGGTAGACACAAATACATAGATAGTTTTTTAAAATATTTGTGTTAAGTTATGTCTCATGATTTCCATTGCCACATTGCTGTACTGTATATCAAGATGAAATGATAATGTAGAATTCATGATAGTATTGCTTGAGCAAAGATGAAGTAAAGACTATTTAAAATTATTTTTTAAGACTATACCTCCGGTATTGTGTTTCCATTACAACGGTTTTTGATCACCTTCCATTAGTTACTGGTAGAGAACTTACATAAGTCGTCTCTAGGTGGCGCTGACTGATAACACCTTGTAGCTACGTGTACTTTGGCCCTGTATGAACATTTTTATTTAGCTACTATTTAATACTGATGTTATGATCTTGTATTTAAAAATAATAAGAATATTAATAATAACAACCCATCTCTTTTTTAAAACTATTTTGCTCCCAGGATGGCCCTATACGTCCTAACTATTATGACTGGGAGAGGCTGGCTCCTCCCAGTTAGAATAGAATGGACGTCTAGAAACGTCAATGGCAAGAGATCATTATTCACTAGTAGTCCTCAAACTTCAAATTAATTGGACGTCAATGCAAATTAATTAATTTCTATCTGCTCATGTAATAGCAAAATCGCCCCTGTTTTGGGCCGTAATTCTTATCAAAATGACGCACCATGACGATATAGTTTGTCGCCTGACTACATTTTCTTATCTCCGGACCAGCAGGCAGTGCTCGAGTGGCAGGAAGTAGGAAGAAGTCAATAAGGAAATGACATTTGCCACATGAGAAAGACATGGAAATATTTCCCACCTAAAATACATTCTGTACATATTTGTCGTCTACGATTGTTATATCGACAAAGGTAACCTATCGATTTATTTCATAGTACTGCGATTAAATCATTCTACGATTTGACTTGTGTAATTTGGCCGGGCATATTGAGGAGGTGGTTTGTTTACTTAAAAAAAAAAAAAATTAAGCACCTCCCCCTCATTGTCTGATTATTATTTTTGGTTGCAGGTGCAGCAAGTTGATGCAGCTTCTTCAAAATCGGACGTTTTTCGATTTGGCGTCTTTAATGCACACTATCGTGAAAAACCGAAACCACAATTTCTAGTAAACGTGAAGTGAGAGCAAACATGTTAGTCAAACATCAACCAGTAATCATGAGTGCAGGAAATGATTAGTGATCTTTAAAAAGTTGTGCAGAGTAGCAAGTTCGATCGCTCTTTCAAAGCTTCTGCTTACCAGGTAAGGATCATTTTATGAATAAACCATCAAATGAATCAAATAGAAATTGTGCTTTAGATAAGTTTGTCAATTTAAAGTAATGAAGCTCATCTTAATAATATGCTTTTTCTTGTGTTTATTTCACACTTTTGATGAATTAAACTGAAAACCCAGGTTCTTGCAATTGTATTTCTTTTTACATAGCATTTATATTATATTTCAAACAATATAAAGCTTGTCCAATATATAAACTCTGAGCCTTTATCAATAGAGTATTTTTGATCTTATTTGCTGCCATCGATGGTGATACAGATCAAATGACTGGGGGCTGCCTGCCGTTCATTTAAAATGATGTTTACATGATATTTAAGTCATAGCTTGTCAATAAGAGATAGAAATCCTATTCATTTAAAATAGGAGATCCAGCTATGAAAGCTCATGTTTCAGTGTCATTGACAGCAGCATTTATTCCCTGTTTTCCAAGACGTTGTCCCGTGTAGTCTTTATTTTTTGGGGAGTATAAATAGTAAGCATGTGACATAACGCACATAAAAATCTAACTAACTAAAGGAGGAAGTCAAACAGTGATATGATGTTTCCATGAACTTCACAATACTATTCTTCCTGTTTTATCTCAGTCTGCGAGTTTCTCCAGGATGACGTCCACTTCCTGCTTTTACATGTTGCACGGTCTGTGCGTGTGCTTGGGTTTGGCCTGCGTGGTGACTGTATCCATTTGGAACAGCCAGTGCCGAGGCGGTTTCGCCTGGGATGGTTCTTCCCTTCAGTTCAACTGGCACCCAGTCCTGATGATAACAGGCATGCTGGTGCTCTACGGGAATGGTCAGTGTTTTTTTTCTTTTTTTAATTTTTGGGTCTGATTTCAAATTGGCTGCAGACAGCATTTTATTTTTTCACAACTCTTGTCTTCACTCAAACTACAGTACATTATAATAAGTATACTATAGTATTCCATATTATAGGGGTACACGGTCGATTGGTCGCCGGTCTTTTGGTCGCCCGGAAGGTTATTGATAATTACCATTTAAATCGTTGCTCAAATTCCCTAAATACAAACTGAATTATTATTTAGTCATACTTAATGCCCTATTAATTATTAGGCTAAAGAAAAGCTCCAAATTTCCCGGACTTTTATTGTTTTTTGTTGGAGAACTTGTTAAGACCCTGACTGACGTACCTTCCTAAGGGGACAACTTATGTACATACAAACTCATATAGTGAAACTGCTCATGGCCATTGTTGGCTTTTATTGATGCGTAGACCATGTTGTTTTACCTTGTTTTGTTGCTGGTCTTTTGGTCGCCGGTCTTTTGGTCGCCGGTCTTTTGGTCGCCGGTCTTTTGGTCGCCGGTCTTTTGGTCGCCGGTCTTTTGGTCGCCCGTTGTCGCGGTCCGGGCGACCAAAAGACCGCCGACCAAAAGACCGCCGACCAAAAGACCGCCGACCAAAAGACCGCCGACCAAAAGACCGCGACCAAAAGACCGCGACCAAAAGACCGCGACCAAAAGACCGCGACCAAAAGACCGCGACCAAAAGACCGCGACCAAAAGACCGCGACCAAAAGACCGCGACCAAAAGACCGCGACCAAAAGACCGCGACCAAAAGACCGCGACCAAAAGACCGCGACCAAAAGACCGGCGACTAATCGACCGCACACGATTATAGGCACTTATTTCAATGTTGCATGGAGATGAAAATGTATCCTACATCTTGTCCACTACCTCTTTGGTTATATTCCTCTACAAATTACAGTTTGTGATATACAAAATTTACTATTTATTTATTTATTCCACGGCATAAGCCGATGATGTGGATGTGAGACACGGCTGATATCTCTGTGCAAAATAATTTTGTTTTACTGTGCGTGGCAAATGGTCGTCACACTAGCTACTGACATTTTTTTTTATATACAATGGGTCCCGCATACACAAATGTAATGATCATTGTGTTCAGTTAATGAAAAAAGGGACCAAAAACAGAACTTCTCCATTTATTGTTTTGTTCAATTTGGAAGAAAAAAACAGACCAAGTACCAGGAAAATGCATTTATTTTCTGTTCCAAGAAAGTGATTCATAATGAGACTAATTCATTTGAGAGCAACATCACCATTAGCAGACACCTGCTGCTCTGGTGATGCTCTTTAAGGTTACGATCGCTAATATGCCAATATTCGCACACAACTGCAGCGAAGCCCTGCAGACATCCATCTACCCATTTTTAATGCCGCTAATCATGCAAAACAGGATCCCCGATGCTAAATTGTGGCCTTAATTATGCAGAGTATACTGCAGGGAGCAGCTTCCAAAATTAACCAACAATCTTTTCTGTGACGCTGGTTGACTTCAATTTTCACAAAACATTCTTCACTTAGGGATCAATTATTTAAATTGAAGTAATCATTTTCAGAGTTGGACTGGCAGGCTCATAGAACTCTTAACTCAATCACTCCCATGGACAGCAATACGTAGAATAGTACAGTAATCCCTCGATTATCGCGTCTTCACTTATCGCGAATTCACTACTTTGTGAATTTTTCCGCTATTAATTATTACTTTTATTTTTTTTTCAGTTCATAAAAGAAGAAAAAGTATGATAGGGGTGACCCTACTTTGCGATTTTTCGATTATCGTGGCCATGTCTGGTCTACATTAACCGTGATATTTGAGGGATTACTTTACTTTTTTCATAGCATATAGACAAAACATAAACAAGTATATATCATAACATGCATTCATACAACAAACTAAAAATTATAAATAGATAAGAGTCTGATGGAGAGAAAACGTATGATTAAACGCTCCTGATATGATCAGTGATTAAAAACTGAGGTCGAGCCATTATCTCCAATCAATTTGAACAGGAAGAAGCCAGCATTGATCATTCACTGTCAAAAAATGTTCAAGCTTTTTGTGTGTGTGTGTTTGAAACACAAAACAATGCTTTTTCCCCTCAGGAGCTGTGTTGTACCGAGTTCCCCTGACTTGGGGACAAAATAAACTTCCTTGGAAGATGCTGCATGCCATACTGATGCTGCTTTCACTAATCCTTTCAGTGATTGGACTTTGTGCTGTTTTTGGCAATCACAATGCAGCAAACATCCCAAATTTATACTCTCTGCACAGCTGGATTGGAATCACAACTGTAGTTCTCTTCGCAACACAGGTAAAACTAAAACTTTACTAAACTCCCATGTGGCACATAAAGAAGGTTTCACCCTTTAAGGAGACTCAGCTATACCATTCTTTGTACAAACAGCGAAACGAGACAGTTAATTTTTTTAATTAATGAAATATTACTCTTAAGTGGAAAAAAATAGATTAATTTAGGGAAAATATTTATTTTCCATGAAACGCTTTACACAATTCTTTAACGGTATTTTTGAATATTTGTCTTTATCTAGTGGGCTGCAGGGATGGTTGTCTTCCTCCTGCCCTGTTCCTCGGGTCCATTGCGTAAACTCCTGAAACCCCAACATGTGTGGATTGGAGGGTGCTTACTGACCCTTAGCATTGCAGCCTGTATCTCTGGCATCAATGAAAAACTTTTCTTTGTTCTGTACGTACCCCTCGCCTCCTTTATTTGCCCGTATCATTTCCTTGAGAGGTGATCGTTTGAATGTTTTTAAACCACTTTATAGGAAAGGAAATACCAATGGGTCGAAGCCATATTCTCAACTTCCTGCCGAGGCCTTGTTGGGAAATTCATTAGGAGTTTTAATTATTGCTTTCGGGTTAGTTGTCTTCAAGATTTTGAGCAATCGTGAGTGGCAGAGGCCGGAAAATGACTCGGCAGATTTGTTCTACACGGTGAGCTTAACATCGCAAGTGATTCACTTTAAAAAAAATAAAATTATTTGATTTTGTTAACGTCTGATCTGTGTTCTATCATTTTTTTTTACAGCCGTTGCTTCAAGAAGAAAATCAATGATGGAAAAGCGGTCTGTTATGATCAAAGTCAAATCAGGGAATTCAATGCAATCAAAGCATATGAGCCTTTTAAATGGGTTTGCTTCAGGAATGTACAAACAAGGAGCACTTTGTGTTTGATTTAGAAGTAGATGATATGTACATTTGAGTAATTGTGTGTATAAATTAGTGTTTCATATGAGGTTAGTCATCCTAATCATCTGAAAACAAATATTGTGCAGTCATTTAAATTTAGTACAATTGAATTTCTTTAATTTTTCATGAAATCACTCCTGAGTCCCATAATTTTACACAAGGTGGAAGGAAAGGTACACCTTGATTCTAGTTGTAGTGACCTTTCTCATTGCTCTTGTTAGTTCTCGCAGATTGTGGCATTCTCGTCCGCCATCAAAATATTTGCAAACCTTTTTCCCCCCATTGCTGAATTTTTATTTTGTATATTCTGAACCCATCATTTCAAGTCATGCTCAAGATTAGAAGTTATGAAATAATTTCAGTATGATTTTCTGTAGACATTGCCTGTCTACAATTCCCATATCAGTCTCAATATTTGTGTAAAGGCTAGTTGCATCAATGATGGAGAAAAAGTACACTAGTCATCTGTTAATGTTTATCTAAGTTTGTTTTTGGAATAAAAAAGTTTTATGAATGTAACTAGCATTGAGGAATGTCGTATTAGTAGTTGCAGTAGTAGTAGTAGTAGTAGTAGTAGTAGTTGTTGTTTTTTAGATATAAACGGTCCAATTGCATAAGTCTATGAATGCATCATCCTGCATCTGCTCATGTTACCGTACCAACTAGTGTAGACACGCACTTTTTTTCTGTCCACATCTCGTGTTTTGAAAGCGAATTAAGATCGTCATCTCCCAAGTTAACAACAGCCAATGGGTGAGAATAACTTTTGCGTATAGCAGTGCTGTCCTGGGATTTAATCTACTGGTGTATAAGAGTCAGCCAATGTAGCAGTTCCGAAGCAGTTTTAGTGTTGTTCCCGGAAAACTTGGTATTTTCCTGACGGCCTTTGAAGGCATCATTGCTGCGTTCAATGTGTTGCTCTGCTTTTGTTGAATCTTGCGTCTCCGTGCGCTCTTTCACGTCCCGGACCATCATCAGCGAGGTCATTGTAAAGTTGGCTGTCAGTGGGCGCGGGTCCGGGTCAAAGCCTGGAACTTGCATCAGGGAAAGGGACTAAAAGTGTAGAGGACAAGAAGAAGCTTTTTCACTGATTGTTCACACTGGGCTTCTTCTGACCGCACGCAGCCTGCTCAACTTGGACAGGTCGCAAAGTAAGTTTACCTGAGTCTGTTAATAGACATAAGGAAGTAAATGGAATGCTGCATTTATGATAGACATTCAGATGTGTCATTTGGGGTTTATTTAATGCATTTGATTCTAGGAGTCTAATAGAATCAACTCTTTTTGATTGCTTTTACTAAAATGCCTGATTTTAGTTTGTTCATATTCTTTTCTGCTACCAACATGGATTATTCCCTTAGTTATCTAAGCTCTTTTTTTCACATGGACTTTGGGTTTTGAATTTAACACATTCGCCCTATTAATGATGATGATAATAACGTTTAATATTGTTTTTACTAAATTACTGCCATTGAAACTTTGTTTAGATCTTCAAATCTTTGCGGAAAAAAATAATAAATAGTAAAGAAAAGAGGAAAAAACAGCTGACATCCTAATGCAATGTACTTTTGACCCTCCTATATATATAACCTATTATGGAGATTTCTGGCTAATGGAAAAAAATGCTTTCGTGTCCTTGATGGTTTTATTCCAGGTTTTGTAATATGGGTTTGGAGTGGGGTGTGGCCATAACACTTATCTATATGTTTCCCCCAAAAATGTTGCAAATTAATGGAAAATACATATAGCTTCCATCTGTTTACTGTTAAATGTCTCTTTCCACTTGTGCATCCAACCACTGCCACGTTACACTGAAGAAAAATAGAAACCCTGAAGCTGAAAGATTTATGTAGATTATTTTTTAAAACAAGCAGCTGTTGAGCTTTTGTGTCAACTTATTGGAATGTGAAATCTGAGGCTATAACGTCGTAGTAGTTGTTTTTGTGTGTGTGTGTTTTTTTAATGACTGTATTCCTTTGCACAGTGGCTGAACAAATCTGAGTGAAAAGGGGGGCGAGAAATATTACTGCCCCCCCCCTAACTTTTTTTTTTTTATTGCTGATCTAGAAGTGCACTAGTCTTGTCAAAAAGTAGTGCTGAAGAGTGAAAGAGTGCAAGGTTTTCCAAGCTATATATGTTTTTACATCCACAAAAATTACAGGGTACAAGGTTCCTTTGCAGGGATCTAGAAAAGTTCAAATATCTTAAATGAAATGCTTGCCTGGATGGAAACACACTCAGTGCGTGTTCTGCTTTCTAATACTGGAAAGACCTTGTAATTTTCTTATCGTCAAGCCAGCATTAGTTCATTTTAGAGAGTTCAGCTTTAGAAGCAAACGAGAGGCAGAAAAAAAGTCACAATGCGAGGAAACAAAACCAAAAAAAGCAATGGCTGTACCTACTAGAACATGAATTTGTTTTGTGCTTCACCAATGTAGAACTAATATTGAAATATTTTCACCCAAACAATCCAATCGAATGAAATCTCCCTTTTTCCTCTTTTTCAGGGCTGACCAAAATGATACGCTCTCGGTATCTGTCCTGCTGCGCCCTATTAGCGCTACTAGAACTGGTCGTAACCCAGTATGAGCACCTCGGGTACCCACCCGGAAACCCTGCACCAGAGCAGGAGTTGTACTCTGCTCCTCAGTTAACGCCTGACACACCCAGAATTCAGCTCCGGCTGGCAGGAGACAAGAGGAAACACAACGAGGGTCGTGTCGAGGTTTTCTACAGCAACCAATGGGGGACGGTCTGCGATGACGACTTTACGATCCACGCTGCACAAGTCGTCTGCCGGGAACTGGGGTACTTGGAAGCCGTTTCATGGTCACCCTCTGCAAAATATGGGAAAGGAGAAGGTATTTAATGGTGAAGATAGTGGAATTTATTCAGAACATTTCCTGGATAGGAAATCTGTGCATGTGTTTCATAAATTTTGGGGAAAAAAACTTTCGATTTTCCATTAGTCCTTTCACACACACATCCAAGGTGACACTAATGAATATTTATTTTTGATCCCATCAGGGGCCATCTGGTTTGACAATCTCCACTGCACTGGCAAAGAAAAGACTTTGGCATTGTGCCCCTCCAATGGGATCGGCATTTCGGACTGTAAACACAGTGAGGATGTAGGAGTCATGTGCAGCGACAAGAGGATCCCTGGATTCAAATTTATCAACATTCTTCCTAATCACGTAGAGGTACAGCTTGAGCATTATTTCAAAGAATTCTTGATGCCATGTGATGAAATCATCTATTTTATGTATATGTATATAGATTTGAAAAAATGACTATTGTGCATCGTGTGCGGTCGGTTCGACACCGGTCTTTTGGTCGCCGGTCTTTTAGTCGCCGGTCTTTTGGTTGCCGTTTTTTTTGGTTGCGGTCTTTTGGTCGCCCGGACCGCAACAACGGGCGACCAAAAGACCGACGACCAAAAGACCGACGACCAAAAGACCGGCGACAAAACAAGGTAAAACAACACGGTCTACGCATCAATAAAAGCCAACAATGGCCATGAGCAGTTTCACTGAGCTGACGTGTGAGTGTAGAAGAGTTTGTATGTATGTACATGAGTTGTCCCCTTAGGAAGGGACGTCAGTCAGGATCTTAACAAGTTCTCCAACAAAAAACAATAAAAGTCCGGGAAATTTGGAGCTTTTCTTTAGCCTAATAATTAATAGGGCATTAAGTATGACTAAATAGTAATTCACAGTTTGTATTTAGGGAATTTGAGCAACGATTTAAATGGTAATTATCAATATCCTTCCGGGCGACCAAAAGACCGGCGACCAAAAGACCGGCGACCAAAAGACCGGCGACCAAAAGACCGGCGACCAAAAGACCGGCGACCAAAAGACCGGCGACCAAAAGACAGGCGATCAATCGACCGTGTACCATTGTGCATAACCTTGCAGTGACTGGATGGCCAATTGGTTAGGCTTGAGATAACATTTAAGTAAACATTTAAATTGTTTAGGTCTGTGAAGAAGAAATTTTGAAAGCATTGAAGACATCCATCCCCCTCTTAGATGAGTGGGCTGATGTGGAAAATTTAAATACATGCGCAGGTCATCGTCTTTTGCCTTTAAACAGCTCTGCACAGTTGAGGTCAATTGAAAAACCCTGACTCGCAGTTTTAATAACAGTCATTTCTACATGGTTGACAGGCGAGTGTGTCAGTGAAAGTAATGTTTAGCTTGTAATTGTTAGGTGTTGGCACTTGTCACTGTCAAAAGTTGTCTCGGAAGTCCTGCTAATTTCTAAGCTGAACAATAAGCATGAAAGAAAATATCTTTCTATTCACTGTGCATGACTCATGATTGCACAATGTGATGTCATGACGAAAAAATGCAGCTGGGGCTTCCTATGTAAATGCTATCAAAGTATTTATGCTTTTCTTCCATCAGTGACCACTGTACTTAGTGGGAAGGTTTTACTGCATTGTAGAAATAAGTACTTCTATCTTAAATGTCGAGAGGTTGACGTAATGGTTTCCCAAGAGGTTTACATGTCTGAAGTCAAGCTGGGTGGTGAAAGTCTTATTCAGCGTTTCCATTATTTCACACATCTGGGCCCCATGCACATTGCATTATCATCTGCAAGTAGTATCCTGGTGACCCACCCAGCTACACTTTGGAGTGTAATGGTGGTTGGTTGGATGGTATAGTAATATATATATATATATATATATATATATATATATATATATAGCTTTGTGGGTTTTTGTGGAATCGGATGATCAGCGGACTCCTGGAGCATGTCAAGGAACCGCAGTCTTTTCTAAAAAGGTTTTTTTTCTCGGTATTGTTGCTAGAAAATGAGAGAAAACAAGGAAAATACTGTGATAATGAGGAAGGTGAAACGTGAATCCTTGCATGCATGTATTGCTGACCTTTCACTAATGCGGTCAGATTCTTCGGTGTTAGCCTTTAGTTTTTCAATTTGTTTAGGTGGTGTTGAATCTTGAACCTGTGTAAGAATTGGTTGTTGTGTTGCTATGCAAGGTTTCCTATGTAAGACACTGGATGTGTTTATCACAGTAAACTGAACAGTAAATAACTGACAGTCAGTGTTTACTGTCTCTGGAGTATTTATCTTTCAGTGCGTGTGTATTTATGTTGCAGCTTTACTTGATGCATCATTGGTCAATGGGAACTCTCTGAGGTCAGACCTACAATCGTGAGCACGCATTCCATTCTATTTCCAAATATTTCCCAACATCTTGAAATTCCTGTGTTTATGAAACGTGTTTGGCAGTACCGTCTTTCATGCAGCATGAAGACCATTCAATTTAGTCTGAAAACATGAATGGTATGATTTATTTTGGTCAGATTCTTCATCGTAGGTCACTCTATTTAACTGTTAACTGTGGAAATGACCCAAAAAAAAAGTGTGTTTAGATTTCCAATGGATGAAAAAGTGATGTATGAGGTGTTGATGGTCTTTTTGGATTTGAGTCATTGCACGCAAATATTGTATTATTGAAGTTATACCTTGACCAGTTTGCTATGTTTAGTTTGAACAGTATTTAAAATATTTTCACATTTGACAAAGTAAAATGCTAATCTAAATTAAAACACAGGCAAACTTTTTTTTTTAAAACACAACAGTAAATATTGTGTAATACAAAAGGTTTACAATTGTCGTCCTACCTAAATTTTTTACCTAAAATATTGTAAAAACATCTTTTCTGGACACCTTTTGATTGGCCAAACATCAGTAAAAATATGTCATATTACATGCCTGTCAAACCATTTAGGCATTTTGCAAACAGTAAAAAAAAGGTTAAGCAATCGTAAGCCGACCACAATTGATTTATGTTTTTTTGTTTGTCAGCAGTTTTTTCCTCATCTTCCCACACCTCTCACCCACGCGCACACACACACTTTATGGGAAAATTACACAGTCACCTCATGGTGTGTATGGACCTCACTTTTTCCTGCCTTAGGTCATTTTCTCCTGAGGACATAAATCCAAATATTCCACTTTACTCCCTGCAAACCTCAACAATTATGTTTGGTTTCAGCTTTAAAAAAATGATTGTCTTTTTGGTCTACTATTTCCAGGGATCAAATTTTAAACTGAGCCACTGCCTTCAAAATACAGTTTACATATAATGTCTATATTTCTTAGTTCTACAAAAATACATACAAAAAACATTTTATATGTTAATATTAGCAATATGGAAAAATCATTTGACGTAGGTACAGTAGCTGTGGCTTTTAATGCCGATTAAAGAAAACAATTTCCGTTGTTTATAAGATGTAGTTTACATTTGTGAAGGCTTTTGGAAACATCTGTTTCCACTTTGCCAACATATTGGTTTTTGAAACGGGTTGCTAGCAGTCCATTCAGAAACAAAACAAAAAAACAACTAAAAATAAATCCTAACTTTGTGTTGCATCTACAGTAGAAAATACATACACGTAGGAATATTTTGTCCCTCAAAAATGTTTTTTTTTTCATGTGAAGGCACACTGGCATCAATTTACAATCCAGAGTTACAAAACGAAAGGCATTTACTTTGGGGGGGCTTCGCATTAATAGCATGCCATTTTTCCTACTTATGAGGTTATTCTGCTGTTTTTGAGAGCTGTTGAAGCCCTCTATTGGAAACACATGTTCACGAGCGGCATGTTCTGTTTTTGCTGGCAAATACTCATCTTCTGCACAAGAGTTATGGACGGAAGGTGCGTCACCGTCAAAAACTTGAACACCAACAATATTTCACAGTGAAAAAATCAGGCTGTCGTGTTGCCGTGGCATGTAATGTCCAAGAACATTTATTGTCCGAACAAAGATGATGCCCCATACTACAGCTACACCTCCATGTAACAGATATAGTACTCTAGAGACATATCCATTTTTGAAAAGTTACGCCCCTGTAGTAAACTGCGATAAAATGGAAAACAGATTTTACCAGTTGAAAATTATTCATAGAGCAATTTTTAATTACTTGCTTACATCACATGCATGCAGCAGTATTAAGTTTTGGAAAAAAAAGTTTAATTTGTTGAAAGTCTACCGGCAGGTTTAACAAGTTTATCTTCGACAACATGCCGTTTTCTTTAAGCGGTCTTTGCAATCAAAATATTTTTATCTGGTTAATCAGTTCAACTGGATTTATAAATTCATTAAGTGAGGAACACTGCTTGTGAGAATGGCAGAAGAGGATATGATTTTACACCCCCGGGGTGGTCATTTCCCCATCTTGTACTTTTAATAAAATCAACTATGTTACTAAACACCATGTTTACTGTTACATTGTGCATTTGTATTTCATTGCTTTTGGCTGTAATTGGATCTGTAAAACTTCAGTATAGTTTACTAAAATGAGCACTTTTCAGCTTGGAAAACAATCTCGAAATGGCTGAACAACAATTCGATTGTTGGGAAATTCCAGTTACATATTGTTTAAGCATTACCATTTTTTTTAATCCTATGCAGTCATTCTTGGGAAGGATATCTTATCCCCACAAGCTGTGAGATAAGTGGTGTGTGTGGTAGAAAGCATTCAGTCAGGTCATATTTTCCCCTTTGCATGCCTACTGTAAATTAGGCATGTGCAATTCTTTGTAGTGGATGTGAATTCAAGTTAAGATTTTTAGCCTCTGTTCTCTTATTCATTGGAAAATTGTCCACCTTATGTCCCAAAATTTGGGACATGGTCACATGTAAGAGGTAGAAAAGAGATTGTTTGATATATTTTCAGTTTCTTTTCCCAACTATGGAGGTTCCTAGCATATTTTGGTGGGTTAGTTTAGCAGTAGTATTCTGTTGTACAAGGTGGAGAGCCCTTCACTTTATTTTGTACTTGTCATCCCTAAAATGGCTTTTCCATCTGTGCTAGTTTCTCTTAAAACAAGACGCAGGAAAGGCCATTCTCCCTGGAGAGTGGCTGAACAAAACAAGGCACACATGTTTGTAATTCTTTTCTTTTTTTGGGTGGCTAAATGTCCCATTTTTGGGCGTGGGAGACCATCTGAGAAATCTGAATTCCACACTGCAAAAGAGTTAAAGCAGATTACGAGATGGAGTCAGAGGAAAAAAAGGGCCTGGATTATCATGGTCTAGCTTTGGAGAATTTTCAGTGTATGAGCTTTTGAAGGCAAATGTAGTTTTAGGGCATCCGGCGGTAATGCTACCTCGAGAATTGCAACAAGGTGTTTTACTTGGAAAATGTTTGAACACGCTGTGCTGGCAGGGCATTGCTGAGGTGTTCTTTAGGAAATGGGGTGTTTTATTGTGTATTATGTAAAACGGCAGACAAGGTCATGTGTGATGTCCATATGTTTATGTTCTATACTGCTTCTCCTCGTGAAGATTGCGGACGAGTTTGAGGCTATCCCAGCTGTGATTAGGTGGGAGACTTTTAGTCTGTTGATCCTCTTTCATATGTTTTTCATATTCTTTGCAGAACTTCGATATTCAAGTGGAGGATGTGCGTATTCGAGCCATTTTGTCATCATTACGCAAGAGGATCCCTGTGACAGAGGGCTACGTGGAGGTGAAAGATGGTGGTAAATGGAAGCAGATCTGCAACACGGAGTGGAGCCACTTAAACAGCAGAGTCATATGTGGCATGTTTGGCTTCCCTGGGGAGAGGAAATACAATGCCAGAGTCTACAAGTGAGTATGTGTGTGTGTATCCATCAGGTACAGGAACCAAACCACTTTTGGCTATTTCTACGACAAGTAATCATTTTGAAATACGCTCTTCTTGTGCAAGAACAATTTAAGCCTCAACCCCCACTTCTTTATTTTCTTTAGAAACACCAAGCTGTTCATAATAATCATCTGTTATAACTCCCTATGTTCTTTAGCGGGCCAATGAAAATACAAACTCAACTGGAACACTGACAGCTTTATGCATATTTACAATTCGACCCTAAAAATGTGTATATTAAATAAGTTGTTTTGTTTCTTTAACATAAAAGATGAGCCGTTACATGCAAATTAACATTTGACAAGCAGTTCCTTGTTGTAACTTGGTTGAAGATTTTTCCATTTCTGCAAATGATGTTTTGAAAAGGAATATAAAGAGATATAAACTTGTTCAAGCCGTCTAGAACTAGAACTAATGCCCGTGCTTCTCTGTGTCCAGGATGTTTGCCCGCAGGAGAAAGCCCACATACTGGGAATTTGCCGTCAACTGCACGGGTACTGAGGCCCATTTGTCCAGCTGTAAACTCGGCAGGGACGAATCCACGGGGTCCAACCAAACCTGCGCTGAAGGCTTGCCCGTGGTGGTGAGCTGTGTCCCCGGCAGAGCTTTCGCGCCATCGTCTACGAACGGATTCCGGAAGGCCTTCAAACAAGAGGTACAATTTCAATTCACTCATCAAAGTGCTACAAGCTCTTTTGTTTGGGCCACATTACGCAATAAGAAATTAGTAGGACCATCCGTTATCGGACAGTGTCACCCCTGATGTAGAGTGTGTTGGACCGTGCTGTACTCGTTTACTTATACAATTAAATCCCACTCTGTTTTAGTCAGTGCTTTTGTCCAATAAGATGGTCGTATCTTTTGAAATAATGTTTCTCCTTTTTAGCAACCCATAGTTCGTGTGCGTGGCGGCGCCATAGTAGGTGAAGGCCGTGTGGAAGTGTTGAAAAATGGAGAGTGGGGCACCATATGCGATGACAAATGGAACCTGCTGTCTGCTACAGTTGTGTGTCGAGAGCTGGGCTTCGGGACGGCCATCGAGGCCCTCTCTGGTGGTCGCCTTGGGCAAGGTAGGTTGTTTTACAGGACCATAGAACATACATACTCGTGCAGCCCTGTGAAGAAGGTTACAGATATGACTGAAAACCTAAGGTCTTCTTCACTTACATTATCGTGAACTCACTGGTGTGGTGTTTTATTTCAATAGAACGAATCACTCATCCATTGCACACTGTATTTTTATTATTGTATTTTTCATTCCGAAAACATGTCTAGTTTCACCTGAACAAGTGTGGTTAGATAAAAGAAATTAAAATGTGGATACATTTAAACGACTCCACATAAGTGCTTGTCGCCCATCACAATGACTAACTTCTGTTAAAGTAAAATATTCATCGATATTGGCCAAGTATATTATAACTTACAATTCTTCAGTTGTTGTTTTTTTCCCCCAAACTGGCAGAGACACTCTAAATTGTCCCTAGATGAGTGTGAACCTGAAAGGTTGTTCCTCTCCTTGTGCCCGGCAATTGGCTGCCAATCAATTTAGGGTGGCCTCCATCTGCTGCCTATACTTGACTGGGATAGGATCCAGCACCCCCGCCACCCTTGCGAGGATAAGCAGTTAAGAAAATGAATGACTAAATGAAACTGGCTCAGATACAATTTGAAAAGTACTGCTGAAGATGAGTTAAATGTTTATTAATAGTTTAAAACCCTAATGCAATTTTAAACGCTAGTTTGAAGGCCAACATCCCCAAAAGCATAGCCTGCCACTGGTATAACATATACGGACGGCATAATCAGATCACCGCAGCCAGCTGGTGGAAAAAAAGAACGCCTAAAAGACATATTCCATAATCTACGTGAGTAACCAACCACTTCTGTAATCATGGCCTCCAATGAAAGACTTCCTTTCCAGACGCCAAAATGTTTCAACCGCTTGGTATATCAAGTGTGTTACGACGTCTCAAAGCCGCTTACACCATGGAAAAATGTAAATGTGCCCCTGACCCCATATAATTTACCAACTCAGCACATATGTTTTATAGACTCTAATATTACCTGTCATGAGAATTCCAAATAAAATGTTAGATTTGAAAAGTAAAACAAAGTAAAGTTGATCTAAACAGGAAAAAAATTCTTTTGGTCTGCCACTCAAATTATATTATTGTAATTATCTAAAAAAAAACCAGATGAATCCATGTGAAAAATAGTTTCATAACATATGTTTAATTATACACTGGAAATAGGCTGTTTTGTAATGAAATGTAAAGTATTATTCATTTTTTTAAACAGTGTTTTTGTGTTATTGTTTACAAGGTATGGGTCCAGTACATATGAATGAAGTGGAATGTACTGGGTTTGAGAAGTCCATTACCGAGTGTTCATTCAACAAGGAATCTGTGGGCTGCAGCCATGAAGAAGATGCAGCTGTCAGATGTAATGTTCCCGCTATGGGTTTTCAGGAGAGGGTGAGACTCACATTTTATTTCAATATCGTTCACCGACTTGTTATACAAAAGGGATTTGAAGCCGCCACTCTTACCCGGGGCTCTTTTCTAATAATAGCTCGCCGGTGAGGGGGATGTTGTATTTTCCTTGGGGTGTTTTAGAAGTGATTATTTGAAAATGATATTGATGTTTATCCATCTGGCGAGCATTTACGGTTTAGCTTTTGCTCAGTCAGCTGGGATAGGCTTCAGCACCCCTCGGGCCTGACAAGGATAAGCGGTATTAAAAATGAATGAATGTTAATTGTTTCATCCCTTGTTTAAATCATTTTAAAAACAAAAATTGAAATGAGCAAAATAACCCTTCCTTATTTTAATCTTTCTGGTTATGTTTCAATTTCAATACTAAAACATGACACCTTGTCTTTTTCCTCTTGTGATTTTTAGTTGCGTTTGAGTGGCGGTCGAAACCCTTTTGAGGGTCGTGTGGAAGTGCTGGTTGAGAAGAACGGCTCGCTCGTGTGGGGCAACGTTTGCAGCGAGGGATGGGGAACCATGGAGGCCATGGTTGTCTGCCGACAGCTGGGCTTGGGCTTTGCCAGCAACGTTTTACAGGTAAGGTCAAAGGAGCCAGAGAAACAAGGAAATTGTTATCACAAGAGAAGTTTACTTGTTGTCAAAAATTTAAATCTGACTCTTGAAATAATTTCAATCTGTTACTGGGGTGAAAATGTGGTTCAGTCATATTGACCTGCAATGATGAAGCATTTTAGCTCATTACAGAAAAATATCAAAGCCAAAGTGTTGAATCTGATGTGATTTTTTTACCTTTCTTTTTTCACCACTGTTGTCTCAACAGGAGACTTGGTACTGGCAAGGCGAGGTGAGTTCGGACAACGTGGTCATGAGCGGAGTCCGCTGCTCTGGTACCGAGATGTCTTTGTCCCACTGCCTGCACCACGGAGCCCACCTAAGCTGCTCCAACGGAAATGGACGCAATGCCGCTGGAGTTTCGTGCTCGGAGAGTAAGACGGGCAATTGTTTTGCTTTGCTGCGTTGGTTACTTCTGCTTCATCAGGACTCCCTAACACATTTCAGTTGATTGACTATTTGCAACTATGACTTCCCATATATATATATATATATATTTTTTTTTAAATATTTTACAGCTTGACACTCAGACCTTTTCTTTCAGAACAGTAATCTCCACCAGCGCTTGATACGTGCATCAGATCACGTGTAATGATGCTATTCTGTGTGTACATTTTTTTTTTTTTTTGTCTAACCAGCGGCCCCTGACCTGGTACTGAACCCTCAGGCGGTGGAGCAGACCACCTACATAGAGGACCGGCCTATGTTCATGTTGCAGTGTGCACTTGAAGAGGAGTGCCTGTCCTCCTCCTCGAAAGACACGCCTGCCAACTCCTACCGCCGACTGCTGCGCTTCTCCTCCCAAATCCACAACAACGGCCAGTCCGACTTCCGACCCAAAGCTGGACGACACGCTTGGGTGTGGCACGACTGTCATAGGTCAGTCAGTTCCCAATGACCGCTCTTAGTTTACTTGATGTGGCTAAAGCACAGGAATTTTCTCCGATACTGTTTTGGTAAATCTCCGTGTTTTCAAATATTTAACTTAAAACGCTTTACAATATATACAGTATGATTGTTAGTGATTTCAAAGTTTTAAATAGAGTTTTTATATTCTTGAAAGCTATAATCCAGAATAGGTGTGGGATTTCATTTTTTGTACCTATGGTTATTTTTTTATTATATTTTTTTCGCCAACTCTGTATATGTGTTGCTTAGGCATTATCACAGCATGGAGGTTTTTACCACTTATGACTTGTTCAGTCTGAATGGAACCAAAGTGGCAGAAGGACACAAAGCAAGTTTTTGTCTGGAGGACTCAGAGTGTGATGAAGGTAAAAATGAATATTTATCAATATCTATTTAAGATCTGTACTTTTCTGACACAATTCACCAGCCCAAAAAGTTCAAAATGTGGCTTGAAGGGAGGTGCTGCCTCCAAGTGGCCAAAATTACTGCTTCCTGGCTAAATCTTAAAACTAACTGTAAATGCATTTCAAGTGGAAAACATATAAATGATACTCTTTTTGTTTACATAATTCATTTAGCTTTCTTTGAATGTGCATGATGGCACTCAGATTGTTGTTGTTGCTCTTGTGAATATTATATTTGATGTCCTCTGTCATTCGTGAACTTGTCGTCTTGAAACTTGGTGGCTAGGCAGCATAAAACATTGGATTGGATTGGATAACTTTATTCATCCCGTATTTGGGAAATTTCATTGTGACAGCATTGTTATTTATTTTATGTTGTTGCAGGCATCGAAAAGAGATATGAATGTGACAATTTTGGAGAGCAGGGCATCACTGTCGGCTGTTGGGATACGTATCGGCATGACATTGACTGTCAGTGGATTGACATCACCGACCTTAAACCGGGAGATTATGTTTTCCAGGTAGATTTTTACAGATCATTTTTGCGTGGCATGTCATTTTGTTGTAATGTAAAAAATAAAATCTCTTCTATCTCATTTTTGCAGATAATAACCAATCCAAACTATGAGGTGCCCGAGACTGATTACACCAATAACATCCTGAAGTGTAGACTGCGATATGACGGTCATCGTGTGTGGATGTACAGCTGTCACAACGGTAAATATGATAAATCCTAATGTAAAATATTCCAGGATTATAATTTATATATTCTGTTCCCTTACAAAGATAAACCAAACAACTTTAGGATTTTTAATAACAATGCACTTTAATATGGCTTCATGTTAACTAAGTAAACTTTTTTCCCCAACGTTCACCACAAACTCTTAAATTCTAACACCGGAAAATAAAATACATGATTGTAAACATAATACCATTGTACAATATGAAATAAATGCACTGTACTGGATTTTGGTGACAAACTGGGAGCCATTTTTAAATCATGCACAGGCCGTATATTAGAACCACTAGAGGGAGCCTGCGTACCACTAACTTGATAATTTAGAATAAACAAATGAAAGCCGTTGTAAACACTAATGATTAAAAACAAATGGTGCTCATCCTTATGTAAGATGCTTTTGAATACACAGGGTGTCCCAAAATGTTTGACCCCATTTTTTAGGCCAATAATTTTGTCAATTTTAGTTGGAATGACTTCAAATTTTCACAGCTTGTGTAGAAACGTTTCCAATTTTTGTGTGTAACGTTTGACATATCTGCCTTTTCAGGTTGAGAAATACCGTTCACTTGAATAGAAAAGGTGTTTTGCTTGTTAGAGTATGCTCGGACTCAATGAAGACAGTGCAGCGTGGCTTCAGAGGTTTTATTTATACTTAGCTCACGAAGTAAAATACCCGCTTGCCACGCGAGAGGTTTCCGGATCGAATCCCTTTGTATTTTAAGTAGCACATACAATTTCAGCAAAATCAAACTTTTACCTGTTTAGTGCACATATTTCATTGACCCCATTTCATGTAGTGGTTCCCTTCCCTGACTGCCATGTGGGCAGGTGTGGTTCGCATCCCAGTTGGGAATCACTTTTCCCTTAAATAAAAACAACCATGTGTAGTCAAGACTTTCCCATAATGACTAAGTTAAATGTGGCCACTTCATCGTGTAAAGGTTCGCTCACCTGACTGCCATGTGGGCAGTTAGGGTTCCAATTCCAGGTAGGAATCATTTTTCCTTGAATTGAAACAACCATGTGTAGTCAAGACTTTCCAATAATGACAAAGTAAAGTGTGGCTACTTCATGGTGTAGAGGTTCACTCACCTGACTGCCATGCGGGCAGGTGTGGTTCAAATCCCAGTTGGGCAACATTTTTCCCTTAAATAGGAACAACCATTTGTAGTCAAGACTTTCCAATAATTTTCCCTTAGTCGTTTCTATATATTTGTAGTCAAGACCTTCCAATAATGACAAAGTGAAGTGTGGCCAATTTGTGGTGTAGAGGTTAACTCACCCGTCTGCCATGTGGGCAGGTGGGGTTCAAATCCCAGTCGGGAAACATTTTCCCTTAGTTGTTTCTATATACAGACGCTCCCCTACTTACGAACAACGGTACATACGAACATGTCTGCAAATTGCGTTTAAGTCCAAAAATGTTCGCAAGTCCAATTTTGTATTTCACGCCTTTTTCGGAGTAGTACTTCTTTCCGCCGCTAATACCGACGCCTGGCGCTGTGAGAGCTCAGCTCACCCAGCATCTACCTTCTTCTTCGTTGCAATGCGGAAGTGCGTGAATGTATCTCCAGTGTGCAAAGAAACTTTTTCATTTGTATCATTAAATATCTCATGCATCCAATATTGAATATGGTTGGTAAAAAGCTAAAGGCTTCTATTGAGGGAGTTGGAAGGAAGAGGCAAGCCATTTCTTCTTAAACGAGTGGCAATAATAACGAAGCTTGATGCGCGTGAGAGTGGTAAGCGTTTCACGGGCATTGAATCGTTCGACCATCAGTACCATTTATAAACAGAAAGATCGAACAGCAGGACCCAAATATTGAACGTTGCACAAAGTTTGCAAATCAATTGAATGATGCCATACAGTGCTACCGCATCATTTATGATGAAAAAAAGAAGAAAACTGTGCAATCGTCATTAGGTCGCTTCTTTTGGCCAGTTTTTAATACATAAATCTCTCTCTCTCTCTCTCTCTCTCTACAGTACTGTACATATTCTCTCCATTTTATTAAATGTTTTTTTTTCAGTAACAATGCGTGTTACTTATACAAGCCTTAAACATACAAATGCCTAATAAACCTTCAATATACTTATATCGGCCTTAAACATAAATTATAATACAAAATATAGCACTGAATCAACTTACAAACAAATTCAACTTATGAACAATCGCTCGGAACCAATTGCGTTCGTTAAGGCTTTTTTTCTTAAAAAATGACATAGTATTGTAAGGCTTTTTTCTTAAAAAAACCGACATAGTATTGTAAGGCTTTTTTTCGTAAAAAACGACATAGTATAGTAAGGTTTTTTTCTTAAAAAACAACATAGTATAGGCTTTTTTCTTTAAAGACGACATAGTATAGTAAGGCTTATTTTCTTTAAAAACGACACAGTATAGTAAGGCTTTTTTGTCTTTAAAAACGACATAGTATAGTAAGGCTTTTTATTTACAAAAAAGACCATGTATAGTAAGGCTTTTTTGTTTAAAAAAGACCATGTATAGTAAGGCTTTTTTTCCTAAAAAAAACGACATAGTATAGTATGGCTTTTTTCCTTTAAAAAACGACATAGTATAGTATGGCTTTTTTCCTTAAAAAACGACATAGTATAGTAAGGCTTTTTTTCTTAAAAAACGACATAGTATAGTATGGCTTTTCCCCCCTAAAAAATGACATAGTATAGCATGGCTTTTTTTCTTGAAAAACGACATAGTCGAGGAAGGCTTTTTCCCTAAAAAACGATATTGTATAGTAAGGCTTCTTTTCTTAAAAAAGGACATAGTATAGTAAGGCTTTTTTTCCCTAAAAAACGACATAGTATAGCATGGCTTTTTTTCTTGAAAAACGACATAGTAGAGGAAGCCTTTTTTTCTTAAAAAACGATATTGTATAGTAAGGCTTCTTTTCTTAAAAAACGACATAGTATAGTAAGGCTTTTTTTCTTTAAAAAATGACAGCAAGTAAGGCTAAGAGAGTCGGAGAATAAATCTGACTTCTGATTCTTCACCTTCTAGTTGTTGCTGTGGTCCACTGGCAAAATCATTGGATCAGAACATGAGGTGGGAATCAGGAGTGAGTTCAATTCCACTCGTTGCAATTCTCAAATTGTTTATTGAGGTAATGAAAAGGATAAATACAACTTCCAACTTTACTGTGGTGTAGTGGCAAAGACAATGGGTCAGAACTTCAGGTGGACTCAAGTTCAAATCAGAAGTGAGTTTGATTCCACTCTTTGCAATTCTCAAATTGTTTATTGAGGTAATTAAAAGGATAAATATAACTTCCAATCACATCATTTCAGAAGACACTGTGGTCCAGTGGCAAGAACAATGGGTTGAAATTGAAGTTGGACACAAGTTCAAATCTGGAGTGAGTTCAAGTCCACTCTTTGCAAATCTCAAATTGTTTATTGAGGTGATGAAAATGATAAATATAACTTCCAATCATCTCACTTCAGAAGTCACTGTGGTCCAGTGGCAAAGACAATGGGTCAGACAGACCTCAAGTTAGTGGATTTGACTGCCATGTGGGAGATGGGGTTCGAATCCCGCTCTCGTTTGACTAATCACTACACTAGTAGTTCAGTAAATGGGTAATCCTTTTTTCATTCAAATAAAGACTTAGTCATTTTTTTCAGCAAAACAATATTTCCGGTCAGCCTTCGGCTGACCGGAAGACAGTTGGGAGGGGGGGTTCCTGGTGGTGTTCGACAGTCGGCCTTCGGCCGACTGCCGACACCATACAGTCGTTGACTGGCGACACCGGGACGTGAACCCTCGACACCCATGTCGCAGGCAGGTGACTTACCCACTACACCACGAGGCGGCCCGCCTATAAATGATTGGAAGTTATATTTATCCTTTTCATTACCTAAATAAACAATTTGAGAATTGCAAAGAGTGGAATTGAACTCATTCCTGATTTGAACTTGAGTCCACCTGAAGTTCTGACCCATTGACTTTGCCACTGGACCACAGTGACTTCTGAAATGATGTGATTGGAAGTTATATCTATCCTTTTCATTACCTCAATAAACAATTTGAGAATTGCAAAGAGTGGAATTGAACTCATTCCTGATTTGAACTTGAGTCCACCTGAAGTTCTGACCCATTATCTTTGCCACTGGACCACAGTGACTTCTGAAATGATGTGATTGGAAGTTATATCTATCCTTTTCATTACCTCAATAAACAATTTGAGAATTGCAAAGAGTGGAATTGAACTCATTCCTGATTTGAACTTGAGTCCACCTGAAGTTCTGGCCCATTATCTTTGCCACTGGACCACAGTGACTTCTGAAATGATGTGATTGGAAGTTATATCTGTCCTTTTCATTACCTCAATAAACAATTTGAGAATTGCAAAGAGTGGAATTGAACTCACTCCTGATTTGAACTTGAGTCCACCTGAAGTTCTGACCCATTATCTTTGCCACTGGACCACAGTGACTTCTGAAATGATGTGATTGGAAGTTATATCTATCCTTCTCATTACCTCAATAAACAATTTGAGAATTGCAAAGAGTGGAATTGAACTCATTCCTGATTTGAACTTGAGTCCACCTGAAGTTCTGGCCCATTATCTTTGCCACTGGACCACAGTGACTTCTGAAATGATGTGATTGGAAGTTATATCTATCCTTCTCATTACCTCAATAAACAATTTGAGAATTGCAAAGAGTGGAATTGAACTCATTCCTGATTTGAACTTGAGTCCACCTGAAGTTCTGACCCATTGACTTTGCCACTGGACCACAGTGACTTCTGAAATGATGTGATTGGAAGTTATATCTATCCTTTTCATTACCTCAATAAACAATTTGAGAATTGCAAAGAGTGGAATTGAACTCATTCCTGATTTGAACTTGAGTCCACCTGAAGTTCTGACCCATTATCTTTGCCACTGGACCACAGTGACTTCTGAAATGATGTGATTGGAAGTTATATCTATCCTTTTCATTACCTCAATAAACAATTTGAGAATTGCAAAGAGTGGAATTGAACTCATTCCTGATTTGAACTTGAGTCCACCTGAAGTTCTGGCCCATTATCTTTGCCACTGGACCACAGTGACTTCTGAAATGATGTGATTGGAAGTTATATCTGTCCTTTTCATTACCTCAATAAACAATTTGAGAATTGCAAAGAGTGGAATTGAACTCACTCCTGATTTGAACTTGAGTCCACCTGAAGTTCTGACCCATTATCTTTGCCACTGGACCACAGTGACTTCTGAAATGATGTGATTGGAAGTTATATCTATCCTTCTCATTACCTCAATAAACAATTTGAGAATTGCAAAGAGTGGAATTGAACTCATTCCTGATTTGAACTTGAGTCCACCTGAAGTTCTGGCCCATTATCTTTGCCACTGGACCACAGTGACTTCTGAAATGATGTGATTGGAAGTCATATCTATCCTTTTCATTACCTCAATAAACAATTTGAGAATTGCAAAGAGTGGAATTGAACTCACTCCTGATTTGAACTTGAGTCCACCAGAAGTTCTGACCGTTTGTCTTTGCAACTGGACCACAGTGACTTCTGAAATGAAGTGATTGGAAGTTATATTTATCTTTTTCATTACCTCAATAAACAATTTGTGAATTGCAAAGAGTGGAATTGAACTCACTCCTGATTCCCACCTCAAGTTCTGAACCAATATTTTTGCCACTGGACCACAGCAATAACTAGGAGAAGAATCAGAAGTCAGATTTATTCTCCGACTTTCTTAGCCTTACTATACTATGTCGATTTTTTAAAGAAAAAAGCCTTACTATATACAGACGCTCCACTACTTACGAACATTCAACTTACGAACAACGGTACATACGAACATGTCTGCAAATTGCGTTTAAGTCCAAAAATGTTCGCAAGTCCAATTTTGTATTTCGCGCCTTTTTCGGAGTAGTACTTCTTTCCGCCGCTAATACCGACGCCTGGCGCTGTGAGAGCTCAGCTCACCCAGCATCTACCTTCTTCTTTGTTGCAGTGCGGAATTGCGTGAATGTATCTCCAGTGTGCAAAGAACCTTTTTCATTTGTATCATTAAATATCTCATGCATCCAATATTGAATATGCTTGGTAAAAAGCTAAAGGCTTCTATTGAGGGAGTTGCAAGGAAGAGGCAAGCCATTTCATTTGAAACGAGTGGCAATAATAACGAAGCTTGATGCGCGTGAGAGTGGTGAGCGTTTCACGGGCATTGAATCGTTCGACCGTCAGTACCATTTATAAACAGAAAGATCGAGCAGCAGGGCCCAAATATTGAACGTTGCACAAAGTTTGCAAATCAATTGAATGATGCCATATAGTGCTACCGCATCATTTATGATGAAAAAAAAGAAGAAAACTGTGCAATCGTCATTAGGTCGCTTCTTTTGGCCAGTTTCTAATACATAAATATCTCTCTCTCTCTACAGTACTGTACATATTCTCTCCATTTTATTAAATGTTTTTTTTTCAGTACAAACCAATGCGTGTTACTTATACAAGCCTTAAACATACAAATGCACTTATATAAACCTTCAATATACTTATATCGGCCTTAAACATAAATTATAATACAAAATATAGCACTGAATCAACTTACAAACAAATTCAACTTATGAACAATCGCTCGGAACCAATTGCGTTCGTAAGTAGGGGAGCGTCTGTATATGTAGTCAAGACCAATAATGACAAAGTAAAGTGTGGCCAATTTGTGGTGTGGAGGTTCGTTCACCTGACTGCTGTGTGGGCAGCTGGGGTTCGAATCCCGCTGTCGTTTGACTGATCACTACACTATGTAGTTCAGTAAATGGATGATCCTTTTTTAATTAAAATAAAGACTTAGTCATTTTTTTTCAGCAAAACAATTATTCCGGTCAGCCGAAGGCTGACTGGCGACAACATACAGTCGTTGACTGGCGACACCGGGACGTGAACCCTCGCCTCCCACATGGCAGGCAAGTGACTGACCCACTACACCATGAGGCGGTCCGCCTATAGATGGTCATTTGGTGCTTTTATTTAAGGAAAGACTGAATGACTTAGTCTTTTTTAATGGCAAAATGGTTCATCGTCCACCGAGATTCGAACCCTGCCTGCCCACATGGCAGTCAGGTGAACAAACCTCTACACTATGAAGTGGCCACACTTCACTTTGTCATTATTGGAAAGTCTTGACTACACAAGGTTGCTTCTATTTAAGGGAAAAATGATTCCCAACTGGGATTCGAACCTCACCTGCCCACATGGCAGACGGGTGAGTTAACCTCTACACCACGAATTGGCCACACTTCACCTTGTCATTATTGGAAGGTCTTGACTACAAATATATAGAAACGACTAAGGGAAAATGTTTCCTGACCGGGATTCGAACCCCACCTGCCCACGTGGGAGACAGGTGAGTTAACCTCTACACCACAAATTGGCCACACTTCACTTTGTCATTATTGGAAGGTCTTGACTACAAATATATAGAAACAACTAAGGGAAAATGTTTCACTGGCTGGCTCACTTTGGCTTTGTTCCGCCTACTCTATCACTAGCCAATCATAGTTGGTGAAAGCGATGACGTTTCCCTACGACTGTGAGAAGGCAATAACGTATCTCTACGCCTGCTAGATAGAAATGGCAAACATTACACACAAAAACTTGAAACGTTTCTACACAAGCTGTGAAAATTTGAGGTCATTCCAACGAAAATTGTCAATATTATTGGCCTACGAAATGGGGTCAAAATACTCTCTGTATTCTAATGAAGAAAGTTGATGATATCTATGCTTACATGCTAGGTGGCTCATTAAGCACTGAGACAGAGCAAACGTTCCCGGGCCTCCTCAACAATCAGGTCACTCACAGGTAAAAGCCCTCGAGCCATGCACCCTCCACCGGGGAGAACCACAGAAAGCCCACAGCCACCACGAGTCTCCATCTGTGGTGCATCCCTCCTGCCAGCCTTGCCCTTCATGTCTTCTTGTTACCATCCTGCCCGCAAGAGCCGTTTAACACTAAATGACAGAATTTGATTAGAAGTTCCAAGGGTTTAACTAACATCAGGGTGTCTCTTCTTGAACGTACAGATCTGAAAGAAAGAAAGAAAAAGAGCACCACCTCCACGGTAGTGTGTCATTTAAACAAGAAGGCTAGGCGACAGAGGCTTTCGGGCCTGCTGTGTCTCTGTCTACACACTCAAAAAATGTGTTTTCCTTACACTGAAGGGACTGCGGATAACTCCAATTAGGCAAAAATGATCAGTGCATTCAATTGTCAAAGTAATTCTATCTTAGATGGAATAGAATTCTTCTATTTAATTGTAATTTGATAGTGTGAATATTTTACAAAGCTGGGGTAGAACATCATTGTGGACTGTAGTGTGTCAAATGATACAATGGTATCCGCTCTCTCCCTATATAAAGACTCCTTTTAAATTGTTGTTTGTTTTGTACAATGTTGTGTGTGAATTCCATGTATTATGGTGCTATCAGACTGGCCCTCTATTTTCTGAGTGTACAGTACCTGTTTTACAAGCTACATTTTGTATACTAACCGTATACTTGAACCAGGCATAGAAATATTTGCAATTTGTTCCATTCTCATGAAGATAAAGAGCAAACTCAAATTTGATGTTCTCTTACTGATTGTCACATTTTTCTGGGGTCAAATGCTTACGTTTAAATGAAAAACCGCGAAAAACGGGGTTTTACTGTGAAACATATTTTCGCAGTATTCCCCCGTTGTTCGCTGCGCATAGCAAAATCCGCGATAGACCAAAAACCGCGATCGATTAAAAATCGCGAAAAACGGGGGGTTACTGTGAAAATATTTTCGCAGTAGTCCCCCGTTGTTCGCTGTGCACAGCAAAATCCGCGATAGACCAAAAACCGCGATCGATTAATAATCGCGAAAAACGGGGTCTTACTGTAAAAATATTTTCGCAGTAACCCCCCGTTGTTCGCTGTGCACAGCAAAATCCGCGATAGACCAAAAACCGCGATCGATTAAAAATCGCGAAAAACGGGGGGTTACTGTGAAAATATTTTCACAGTAGTCCCCCGTTGTTCGCTGTGCACAGCAAAATCCGCGATAGACCAAAAACCGCGATCGATTAAAAATCGCGGAAAACGGGGGGTTGTCCCCCGTTGTTCACTGTGCACAGCAAAATCCGCGAAAGACCAAAAACCGCAATAGATAAAAAATAGCAAAAACGACTAAAAAGAATGAGTAATGGGTATGTATTTGTTTAAAAGAAAAAAAAGTAGAATACCATTTTCAGATGTCCAATTAAATCTACATTCACACAAATCTCTACTTACTCTGTACATTCCCTTCAAGAAATAAACATTGAAATACAGGTTTACATTTATTTAAGCACGATTTTAAAAAATAAAACAAAAAAAAGACATTTCTCCTCACTTTACATCCATTCTAACAGTAATATTTCATCGTTTTGAAAACAAGAGCATTAACTTCACATAAAAGGCCACAACCAATGACTTTGAATCATCTCTAAAAGTAATAACAACTGATCAGGAAAACATGTTATCACTGCAAAATTGTGGGGATCCCACAACATTTGATGAGATCTTAAAACTACAACAGTTGTGGCTTTGTTATGGGTCTGTAAATAGGAAGGAAGTGGCAAATAAACAAAAAGGGGAAAGTATGGAGGGCACGAGGAGTGCAGGAGTCCACGCCCGACAAAGAACACATACACTACCTTATACTTTACAAATGTGCTCAGAAAAGCAATCTAGTTTTAGATTGAATACTGTGAAATATGCATTTTTACATCCATGTTATAATTGTCTTGTTTGCATTAATCTCAAGATGCCAAACGTCAAATTCAGGATTTTTCACAATAATACTGCAATTCCAATGTAACTCAAAACGCTACGTATTGTTGGATGGATCAACTCCCAATTGGAATTAAACCACTGTGCTTGCCAGAGTACTAAGATGATTGTGGTACAATAATAATTACTTGAATCAAACAGGCACAAAAATATCTATTATACATTTCTTCCAGTTCAAACAAAGCAAATCCAACGATAAACGAATGAGTATAATGCTTATATCACCAAACACTAACTATCAAGGCACAGTAAACACGAGCGCTTTAATACCAGTGAATGCATATTATGAAGAAAGCAGAAGCACTGCATGCGTTGAGAGCAAATACTTACAAATCAAGGCATTCATAAAGACAATAATATGACCACAAACTACGGCGATGTGGCTGGAATGTCCGAATCTGACAACAATCAGCTGTCGGTTACCCTTGGAGCAATTCCAATAAAAACAAGCACAAAATGTTAACCAATACAACATGGATCGCAGACTCACAGAGCCGTTGCAAAGGAGGGGGGAAAAACATCTAACACTGTATTTTGGCTTTTGTGATTGCACAGTTTTGTTAAAAAATAAAAATCACACAAAGTCATTTGTCATGCCTTGAGGAGATTTTCTGTAAATTAAGGGATATGTAGTAGTGTAACAGTTAATAAACAAGGCGGTTTGAGTGGTGTTGACTACTAAACAAGCAAAGTGACTATGAGACGTATTTAAGCATTGATTTCTGAACGGTTATTGACAAAAGAGATTGTTGAGACGCAGTAGAGTACAAGAGGAGAGGTTCTTTTGGGTGAGGGGGAGTACAGGTCGAAGTAGGGCTCGGGCAAAAAATGCTCTGCCCGATCAAACAGCACCTACAAACGAACAATAGGTGACGTCATGGAAAAAAATGCACTTCACTGCAAAGATTAAAACCTCCTTTGAAGACGGGGCCATAAATAACTTTAGTTCTGCTACACGAGGACTGCATGCAAAATCATTTGTTGTAAATATAATAATAGTGCGTAAACCAATGTACATGACATACAACCAGGCTTGCATTTTGATCATTTCTGTTTTCTAAATAAAATTGGTGTTTCATACATGAACACGGCCTTTTTTGTACACACCAACTGTTGCTTACACTGGTTTACCCCATGTATGTTGCAACATGCTATTTTCTCAACAGATTCTAATCAAAGGGCATGGCTGACATTCTTTGAATGAGCACATTTATAATCCATTCATTTGTTTGTTCATCTCGTGGAACAAAGTTTATCCATCTTCGGGGGTTTGAGGTTTCAAACGTTTTTTTTTAAATAAATTTACTAGCATAGTAAATACCAAAGTCTTAGCATGAGGCTACCGTGTGAGTGGCCTTTGTGTTCCCTAGGTAGGTTTTGATCCTGTGCAAAGCCTAAAAGAGGAGCAAAATCATTTTGTTGTGGAAATATGGAATCTATTTAAAACATACAACGCACACTTGAGGAAAAACACATGGCGGCAAATTGAAAGATCAGTAGATATTGAAAAGCCAGATGTGTTCGGGGAAAAACACTAGGTTGTTGCCAGTGATTTGCCATGCAAACAAACAAACAAAAAGGTCGCAAGTGTCACTGATAAATGACGTGATACAAAATGAGCGTGCCCTTAAAAAGCGAAACAAGGGTTGGAATATTATTCCTCAGCCTCCCTTTTTGGAAAATCATCGCATTCATCAAATGGACAAGCTTTCATGTGGAAAACCACACGTCAAATCACACCACAAGACAGGTTTAAAAATTAGGTAACATATATCAAACGGCCGACTGCTAACGAAGCACATTTCCTTATATAAAGTACATATAACAAAAGTGGTGCGATAAACTATGGCATCAAATAACACCGAAAACAAATAAGCCTGAATCGTCGAACCTTTTCTAGAAAATCCGATAATTGATTGACCTTGGCCTAGTGGTAAGTAAGTACGAGGCGAATCTCCGCGTGCTGATGGAACGTTTCATCGCTTTTTGGGTTGAGCTGCTTGCTTTGAGACTGCGGTCCTCTCCGTGAACTACATTTGCATTTACAGTACATTTAAAATCCTCAATAAAGTGACAAGCCAGTGAACAGCAGCCATGGGATTGTCATAAACTAGCATGAATATCCTTTAATGCGTTATGGAAGCTAACCCCATGATTAAAAAGCAGTTCACTAGGAGTACAACCAGCTGAGGGGACTTAAGGAGAAATGCGTGCGGCTGCAGACCCGGGGGTGACGGACCTGCTCTTGATCATTGAACCAGGATTTACATGAACCTGTTAAGCCAGATTCATTTCATAAATCCATCTGGGAAAGATTTGATGCCTCTTTGTAAGAGCCATTAAAAGATCATTCGATGGCTTCCAGACCTTTCTAGTTCAAATGGATTGGACGTCTACTGCCGTCAAAAATTGATATATTTTTTTAAATTAGCATTTTCCTCTTTTACTCAATACTACAACAATGCCAATGTTTCCTCTAAGCTGCGCGCGTGCGCAATTGCGCACTACTCTCATCTCTGCGCACAGCAAATCATATGGAGCGCACAAAATAAAATCCCATTTTTTTAGCTGTGAGGCCGACGCGCGAACCACTCATCCGCCGAGCCGCCCATTCATAGATATTATATTAATATTATCATTACATTTTATTATTACTAAATCATTTCTGCCCAGACAAACAAAAAATTAGAGGGAACATTGAACAATGCGTGACCTTGGCTGGCATTGAATGAGTTAAGATAATGATGACATTTGAATAAATATGCATTGAAATGCCTGGTATTTTTTACAAGCTCTGGTTAAAGTAAAAAAAAAATATATTTTTTAAATTTATATTAATATATTTATGATATATTAAAAATAACATATAAAAATATATTAATAATATAAATCACTTTAAACTTACCTTCGGAAGCTTCTATCTCGTCAGGCTTCGTTCTTCAAAGATGGTGACCTCAATCTTGAAGGAAATCAGTCAAGGAACCGCATTAGTCAACATTTGGCTTCAATTCTATCACATGAAATCAAATATCTGACACTTGAAAATGTCTCCACTTGCAACAACATTGCACAAGCTCATTTTCAGCAAAGATCTTCTTCACACTGTTTCTTTTGGTGCGAGATTTTCCTCGGCGCTCTTGGGCTCCCGTGACGGCAGTTGACTGACATTTGAGAGGTGATGTTGCGAGATGATGAGCTGGCAATTGGGTTGCTGATGTTGAAATAAGTGCTCAGGTGATACATTCCTGTCACTCCCACAAGCCTAGCTTTGCCAAATACAGCACAGCGGCTTCCCAGTGTTGGCGAAAACGTCCAGAAGACTGTCAGCCCAATTAACTCGGAGGCAAGGCTAGTTAGAAAGCTCAGCTGTGAACAATTTCACTCATATTTTTGTTATCCCCGATCTCCTATTGCCGCTCAGCACCATTTAATTAGAAAGTTGCGTCAGTCTGCAACTTCCCAACACATGCTGGTAAAGCCAATAATTTTATGCAGCTGCAATGGACTACCAACAAATTTGAATTCCTCATTCTTACTTTAGAAAACCTTTATACTGCTGTCTATTTTTTTCATTTGCAATCACTGAAGCTTTTATTCTTTATATCCAATTGAAAAAAAATGTAATATTCATTAAGTAACTGCAGCTTGAAGGAATAAATTTGAAATTGCTGTTTCATTTCTTCCCCCACTTCTATTAGGAGGTTTACTAATATCTTCGCATTAATATCTTTTCATCTAAAAACATGAGTCCTGCTATTCCCATTGCGTTTAAATTAACGGAACTATTGTTTCCCACTGAGGAATGTATGTTTGTTCATTGTTAGCCAACGTTTGTAAGTGGTTAAACATGGCCCAAGAAAGGCTTCATCTGAAAAAGAAAAGAAACAGGAGGATTCCATCTCAACTCTTATAAGGATACGACTCGAAGGCCTCTTTCGATGGGGTCGGTGAGCAAGAGACCCCTGGGTGCGTAGATCTTGTCATTTTGCTCCTGGACGTACTTGGCGATCTTTTTTAAAACCTATAAGGGAATACACAAGGCAATTTAAAATACAGCTTATTTAAGACAAGACATGCAGACACTTAAAAATGCAATTAATATTTTTTTGAATTTTTATCGTTTTAAGACAGATTTGTAATTTTTGCTCAAAGTTTTGACACAAAAACTCTTTCACTGAGTTAGAAGTGCTTCTTCACATACTACAAAGTAACTATGATCTAAATTTGCATTGATTTTTCAACACGACAATAATAAAAACGGTCTTCTTTTGAAGGTTGTTATATAACAGTCCTAGGAACAGAGTTGGCAAAAATAGAAAGATTGAAGTACTAAAAATACAAGATTGTTTCCAGCCTTTCATTTTTCTCATATTTTTGTCTGGCACTTTTTATGTCTAATCCATCACCCTTGCGGTTGCTTCCACCTCTATTAAGACCCTTATAATTAAGCCTTACACAGACGGCTAACATCTGGATAATTAGTATGCTAGTAATGGCAATATTGATATGAAAATGGCATGCTTTATTGTCCTTTCCCATTTTTAATACCATGCCAGAAGTCAGCAAATGTGCACGTCAACTTCAATCTCCAATAATTCAAGATATATTGCTTCCTTGTCCACACACGTTTGACTCACCTTCTCATAATGCGTCTCCATACACAAGAATATGGTATAAGCTGTAAGGCAGGCCAAACAGCCTTCAATATAAGAGTGGCTTCCAAGTTTCTCAGCCTCAGCATATAAATTATTGAGTATCCGCACCGTCTCTTCAAACTGCTGTTTGTCGATCTTTAAGCAAAAAAAAACGGATACATCATTGAGAAAAGTGTATAATTAAGCATGAATAACATTTAGCATCTCTAGTTATTGTTGCAACATGTGCTTCAAATTCATTGTCCTCCAAATCCACCAGCTTCAAACCGGGATTGTCAGAGACGGTACTCGGACATTTGGTCGCCGGACGTTTGGTCGCCCGGACAGAGAGTTTACTGTTGAAACCAGCTCTCAAAATTATATTCATGAGAGAGAGTTTAATATCTAAATATCTACTGTTGAAACCAGCTCTCAAAATTATATTCACCCGGGCGACCAAACGTCCGGGCGACCAAACGTCCGGGCGACCAAACGTCCGGGCGACCAAACGTCCGGTCACAGTCAGAGACACCATAAGAACCAAACTTGTTTCAGTTTTGCAATAGTAACTTTGCATTACTACTTGGACTTTTAACTATGTACATCTCTGATGATTAGAATAAGGTTGAGATGCCCTTAAAGTGTCCTTTGAATGTCATCACCTAAAAAAAATGATAGCAGAATACAGAGTGGAATGATCCTGATATTAAGGGCGCCTAGATCTGCACTTGCAGGCCTTGCTTAAGACAGATAGCTTGAAAGGTTCCAAATCTCAGCAGCTCTGAAACTCGAATCGCTGACGCAGTATTTAACTAGGCAGCTTGACAAGGATGTCAATATTAGACTAATGCGAGATTTGGTAAACACTCATGTGATACTGGAAAGAGAAAGAAAGAACCTTTAGACCAGACACGCAGCCATCTGAGGGCGTCTTGTATTTCTGAAAACTTTCCAAATTTCTCCTCCCTGTGTCCAAGGATTGCAGCAACTGACTCCAAACATCAGCGCTCTCCGACACATTCGGGGTGCACGTTGTTCTTTCTCTAATTTTGCAATGCAGAGGCAGTGCTTCAAACTACATTTGTCTGCCAGGGCATCCATCCATGACATTGGACCGAATATCTAACACGCCTACAAGTAAGGAAGACATTCTCCTTGTTAGAACAGTCAAGAAAACAACTTGTGACTTAAAACTAGGAGCATGATTTAATTTTAGGGTATATTGTTTAATATTGTGAGTGCTGCAATTTAGCTGTCTAGATAAAATTTGCAGTTTTCACAATGACCTTTTAAGTAGTGGGCGTTGTCACCGTTTGTTCTGTTTGCTTGCGTCATAAAACAGCACTGCAGAGTATTTCAAGTAACATGTACAATGCAGACAAAATTAAGTCATTTCAAATGTTACTATCGGGGCAATAATTTCTACAAGAAATAAAGGTATTTCTGGGTTATTCTACCTAATCTGAGTGTAAACTTGGGTGACAGGTCAATGGTCTGCGTGTTCCACTGCCATTGTGGATGCCTATGTTTGATTCCCACTTGGGATGGTACCAGAAAGGACAAGCAAATAAACTTGTGTGCCAAAATTTCAATGCAAATCGACTGTTTTGTTGTGATGACATTAAATATTTTTGAAGGGAACAGTTCAAGGTGATACCCGATATCATACATAAATACAATTTCCTTTATACAGATGACAGGAGGACGTTATGAAACATCATTAAAGTTATCTTACCCTGTCCTCCAGTTCAGAAGGGAACTTGATTTGAAATTGGCACACAGTGCCATTGGAATAATCTCTCTGGATGAAGACTTTGGCAGCTACTGATGCCTGCTGCCTAATGGGATGCAAACTATGAGTCTGTAAAACAAGACACCAAATGACTAATACGTCACATTCGCAGTACTACATATTTCTAAAACTGTTCGATTTTTTTTTACCATTAACAGATTGATCACGTAAAATTACAATTTCAGTCAAAACTTTCCCCAACTGTCATAAATGCAAAACTATCAAGACTCCTTTGACGGGGGATACTTAGATTAAAAAAAATCTGTTTTGTATATTACTTAGAATTATTCAAACAATTAAAAATGATCAGTTACTAGCACAGCGCCCGCTGATGGAAACAATTGTGCATGTTTACGTCGTGTGATCAGGGGCCAGATTTATTATTTTTACAACAAAACACGTGTAGCAAAATTGTCGTTGAAATACTACACGTCACGAACGCTATCTACACAAATCTACACAAATGAAAACATGATCGCACTTACCTCTGCCATATTGGCTGACACCTGGCTTTCTATGTATTTTTTTCCGGTTGTTCCTCTGCGGTAGGTCCACTTGATAGAGATTTCCGTGCGGGAACATTTGCAACAAAAGAAAGGTTCTGAGCCAAAAGCCCAGGGGTTAATATTAAAATTAAATATTAAAACCTCGTGAAAATGAGATGCAATTAAAAGGAAAAATGACTACTAATATTTATCTATATATGTGTATATATATGAGTATATATATACGAGTGTATATATATATATATATATATATATATATATATATATATATATATATATATACACTCGTATATATATATACTCATATATATATATATATATATATATATATATATATACACTCGTATATATATACACTCATATATATATATATATATATATATATATATATATATATATATATATATGAAAAAGAAAGGTTCAATGGTTTGAGTTTGATTTATTTGATAATGGACACCATATATTCGTGTTAATTAACATATATATATTATATATACATATATATAGATATATTTACATATATATATACACATATATATAATATGTTAATTAACATGAATATGTGCTGTCCCTTGTTAAATAAATCAAACTCAAACCATTGAACCTTTTTCAATAAAACTGATCACACAGTCTGAACTGATGTTAATGCCAGAAAACTCTATACGTATATACCTATACATATATATATATATACACACACATACATATACATATATACATACATATAATATGTTAATTAACATGAATATGAATATGTGCTGTCCCTTATTAAATAAATCAAACTGAAACCATTGAACCTTTTTCAATAAAACTGATCGCACATAGTTTGAGCTGATGTTAATGCCAGAAAACTCTGCCGAAACTCTGCTACCACTTTAACAGCAAAATTTATAGTTAATAGTGTAACATCCATGAGGAATTTCACTTACGTATGTGTTGTATTCTTGGCAGCCTATTATATAATAATGTTTGAATGAGGTCTTTTGAATAAACATTTGAAGATTTTTCACACTGACGGCATGATGAGGTGCTTGTGTGTCTACATTTGTCGAAACGGGACTAAATGAACCATCAGAGTTTAACTATCATGAGTTATTATGCAAAATAAAAAAAATAAAATACAACCATTTGGTTATGTAGAGATACAATATCAACATCATAAGCATAAAATGATACGCCTGTGTGCAGTCCAGGTAGAAATTAGAGATAAAAAAAAAGGGGAAAACTTTTTCTCACTCTTCTATGGAGATTTGCAGGCAAAGGACAGGCCTTGGAAGAACTCCTCTATGAAGGCTGTGGGGGAGCGACCACTAATGAGTGCCATTTGGGTCCTTCATTTACAACAAACGTTGGGGGGGTTACGACAATAGTTTTACTGCTGTACTCTTGCTGAAGAGAAGTTGTTCTCTCAGGGGACGAATGAAAGACACCGCAGTTTGATAAGCCATCTAAGTGAATTGTGTTTATTACACGACTTGTTAATCCTAAACAGTACTTTAGTACCGTTCTGAAGATAGTTGAGAATAATGTGTCCTAATAATTTCCCTTCTGGTACAAGTTCTTTCAGTTTTCACATAGCACAGACTGATTTTGGGACATCCACCATTGGAACATTAAATATGAATAGAATTTAAAAATCCAAATTGTGTAGGTATGCAAACAAACAATCTCAGAAACAAATGCTTTGTAGTTCCCCTATAATTATAATACAATAAATTTAAAAGGGAAAAGAAATCTATAGCCATATCAGTTTCTTTGGGTTCTAGTTCATAACTGACATGAAAATGAGGGTAAATTTGAGCCAATCGCAGTCAACTACGGGCACCCAACGGGTGGCACAATTTGTGGGCAGACAATTGCAGGGCCTGCTCAAAATAGATAAGAGTATTTGATAAAGCTAGACATATTTTGGGTGAAATGGCTCCTAATGTTACAGATCTGAGACAGTCACAGACGCCATCACTAGCCAACATATTTTTATGGTAAGTGGCAATGACTCGTAATCATTTAAATGGTCTATAAATGCTATTGCCAGTTTTCTGTCACCATGAATGGAGCACTGTGGAAGTCATCTGTATTTGATGGAGAAGGGTGCCAGTCACACATGAGTTTCGTGTAGCACTCACTAATCCATGCCAACCCAAATTACATCGGTAATGCCATAATGTTATGACCTCATATCCATGTGGCAGTCAAAGCATGCATTCATTTCAAGTGCATATGGAAATTTGAACATTTACATTACATTAAAATGCCAGAGAAGGAAATTATACATACCAGTAAATGTTTATTAGCTGTTTAATATCCTGTTAAGGGTGCCTTTTGTCAGTGCAGTCAAGTCCATCAATTGACTACTTCCAGTAGGTACCATTTCCCTTCATCTTTAAAAAAAAACAACAACAAAAAACAGTCTTTTGTGAGTATCGATTTTACAGGTCCGTGTGAAGATATGTCAAAATACCCATTTCAGAGGATATGGTAAACAGATTGTGAACATTTGTCATTTCCTTGTTAAAGCTACTATTAAACTTTAAAAAGTGTGCACTTTATCACTTAAATATGACTGCTATTGACTCCGAGTCTACTAACGAAAAACTCATTTAAATTCACAAAAGAATGATGAATAGAGCCACACAATTGGATGTCTCTCGCAATAATTGGAAGCCAGTGAGTTAAATATGTCATGGCTTTTTATCAAAATCGGCGTTAAATATTTCAATATCAATATCCATGATCAATGATGTGCCCAAACCAACACCAAGAGAGATCAAAACTACAGAAAAACAATTCCTCCAATCAGGACATGGCCTTGGTCCTGGGCATGTTTAGCTTTCAATTGGGTGAGTTAGATCACCTCATATTTCACTCAGCAGTTTACAGGGAATTAATCATGTCATTTAAATGGAGACAGTTTTACTGTGTTGTGAGTTTGAGAGAGTACTTATGACCCACATAACTCGATTGCTAACTCAAGACCAATGAATCCAAATGTCCAATTTAACAACCAAAATCTTTGCAGCTGGGCATTCCTTCACAGTCCCAATGACCAAAATGTTCCTGACTAACTCAGCAGGCTTCCTGGCTAAGAGTCACTTCTACTGAGGTCTCACACTCACACACACGCATGCACGCACACAATATGTAAAAATATAAATCATAATAATAAAAAAACAACATTTTAGCTCACTCTTTGCCATGCATGACAGACTGATGCAAAGTCCACATCACTGTGCCTGTTGCACTAATCTGCTTGTCAATCTGCTGCTCCATTCTTTCCAACATACGCAATTATATCTGCTCTGATGCTTTGTTTTCTACATTTTTATGATTTTACAATCCAACCACCATGATTGCAAAAGAGGGTATTTTTCTTAGTTTATTTGAGGCCTTCAAGTACTTTGCTTTTGCAGTATGTCCAGAAACATTGTCTGGCTAAATTGTCTAACACTTACAAGGGTTAACACAGTTGCAGTACAATCTGTTTTAATCACGTACACTATGTACAGATGTAGTGTACGTGATTAAAGCATAAGCAGTGTAGATTTCAAAATGATTAAGAAAAATCTCTGGAAATATGTAATGCATCACCACGAGTAAATGTCGTAACATAATACATAGATGGAGTAGCGGTGTGCAAGTTTGGTTCAGTTGGTAATTGCAGCACGCAAAACGTTTCCTACGCCATGACCTTGACTACAGTTGAAACATAATCGAGAGTTAAACAAGAAATCCAGCCTGTGCTTACATTCAAATGTCAAAATCTCGCCAAGAACTTTAGTTGCAATAGACAGTACTATGTGATAAAAATATTGTTTTCTGAGTAGTGGAAGGTCTATTGTGTGGAAAACAAGGAACTGAAGTAGGTGCAATGTTCATTAAAAATGCTTAGATACACATTTTGGTTTACTCACCAATCCCTTTTCAAGTGAATATTATTCAATGACACATGATTATCACTAAGACACATGTGCAGTTGATTGGTCGCCAGTCTTTTGGTCGCCGTCTTTTGGTCGCCGGTCTTTTGGTCGCCCGGACCACGACAACGGGCGACCAAAAACAAGGTAAAACAACACAGTCTACACATCAATAAAAGCCAACAATGGCCATGAGCAGTTTCACTGAGCCGACATGTGAGTGTATAAGAGTTTGTATGTACATGCGTTGTCCCTTTAAGAAGCTACGTCAGTCAGGGTCTTGACAAGTTCTCCAACAAAAAACAATAAAAGTCCGGGAAATTTGGAGCTTTTCTTTAGCCTAATAATTACTAGGGCATTAAGTATGACTAAATAGCAATTCGCAGTTTGTATTTAGGGAATTTGAGCAACGATTTAAATGGTAATTATCAATAACCTTCCGGGCGACCAAAAGACCAGCGACCAATCGACCATGTACCACGACATAGTCCATTACACATTCTTTTGGGGAGAAACTGCTTAATCTGACCAAAAATCTAATACCCGCCCAAATCATTGCAAGCCAATCAAAGGACAATTCAATATTTTTGTTTCTTTACATATAATGTCCAGGTGTTCTTGTACTTTTCAAAATCGTATACTGTATGTTGCAAGAGAGAAGTCTAAATGCAAAAAAACTCGCCCAATGGTCTGTTAATGTCTACAGATGTTTGCAGGTGAAATAGTAGTATCTCGGTGGCCAATTGAGAGGGAGAAAGGTCCCAATGATCGGTCAATAGTAATGGAAATACCATGTACAATGACCCTGAGATCAGCCCCCAAACAAATCTATGGGTTCTGCTCATGTGGAGCTGCATAGAGGGCAGGAGAGCAGGGGGGCAGAGGAGGGGGAGCCATATCCATGTGAAACCAGCCCAAACAAAGACTCCCTGTTTCTAGGGCCAGACAACCCCCAACTCTTCAAGCAAGATAAATAAATAAATACAAATGGAAAAAGAAACCATATACGCCCACTGAAAAGGCCTGTAAGAGAGTGACTGACAGACAATTGAAAAGACAATTTGTTACATTGTCTTAGGTGGGGGTGGCCCAAAAAGTTGATGCGCAAAGGTAATTACAAGAATACGTGAACTAGGGGGTCAGGGGTCAGCCTACATGTCGGTCAGGGGTCAGCCTACATGTCTGACCCCACGTTTTAGGCTAACACTTGAGAATAAAGAAGTTCTGAATTGGGCCAATGTGTCTCCGACCCATTTGCTAACACCCACATTGGTTACCCACTGGAAACAAAATGCCCAAGCTGTCTTTTTTTTTTTCTTCCCTCACTTTCAATACGTCGTCTTTCAATGCCAGCCCTCACGCCAAAAAAAAAATCTTCGAGCTGTTTTTTTTTTCTCAGTGAGCTGCAAAACGCTGACTAGGCATTTGTCCTGCAGCTACTCACCCATGTTTGATTTAATTGCATTTCCAACCCTCCGCGCAGCAGCTCACAGCAGCGCTGCTCTGTCAGGCAGTGTTGGATGCCTGAGGGGAAGGTACTGTTACTTTGACAGTCAGGCAAGGAGACAAGCTTGACCTGACCCACACTCTCGGGCTGCTGGCTTTCCCATGGTGCTCGGGCAGCTGGGAACAACATTTCTGGGAATCACTCCAGCCCCACTCGTCTTACTCTCTGACTTGATTTATCATGATGTCTAGATTTAAAATGCTCTTACGTGCTTATGATATATCATACCCCATGAGAGATCAGCTCTGCTGGCCTCACCAGTTACCACCAATACATACTGCCGTTTTGGAAAGGCGGAAGTCTGGATAAACTCAAGTTCCCAAAAAGAAATGACTAAAATGATAACAGCAAGAAAGTCTGTTCCTGGATCATTTTTCTGTTCAGAGTCACAAAAATGTACCGTATCTGCCAGACTGGAAAGGTATAGTAAAGGTCTAGGTCTATCCACTCCACTACCAGGGGTGTCCAAATTATTCCACAAAGGGCTGCAGGTTTTTCTTGAAACTGATCCAGTACGGACTGTTTAACCAAAGAGACTTCTTCTCAAACAAGCTGCACCGCCTGCAAAGAACTGATTACAGTTTTAAGTGATTTTTAGCTGTGTAGCAATTAGGAAACCAAATTACCGCTTAGCTAAATTGTACACGTTGTTGATTTTCATGCAGCCACTGGAAGATCAATTACAATTATGAGGGCATCATTGCCAGCCAATCGTGGGCCACAAAGGGACAATCAACCAATCTCACTCAAAGTTCCAATTGGAGTATTCAGTCAAACAAACGTACACATTTTGCGGACATTAGAGGAACCGGAGTATACGGGAAACATGGTACCAGGTGCCATCTTTTAGAAAATTCCTATAGTGTATTGAGCAACATTTAGTTGAGCAATTTTCTTTTCTTTTCAAATGACGCTCACATATCTTGATTTTTTGTTTAAACATTCTTGATTTCAAAGGCATGGAATACTCAACACAAATGCATTATCTTGCATGAGTGTCATCGGATTCAAATTTAGACGATCAATAAATTTCATCCAACAGTGAGTGCTGTGTGAGGAGAGCTACGTTAATGCCAATTCATAATGCTGTCAAAGAAATGAAAGGATTGACCTCTAAAGATGTCATGTAAAAATAAAAAGAAACCCTAGATCAATCTCTCCTTTGGAATTATATGAAGTGATTCAAATTCCACATGTGCTGCTTTTATTTGAATTATGATCTGTTACTTTTGGGTAGATTTTCTGAGTTGTTTTCTTTTAGTTCTTTAATTATTTCCTTCTGTTTTTGGGGTTAGATCATTACTTTTGTCTGCGTCTTATCGTCTCACAATTATTTACGCAAATCAGCTTGGCACATTCATTGGAATTTTTGTCTTTTCTGTCTTATCATCGATATTAATTTTTTGACAGATTTAGTTTTTTTCTTTTATTCACTATTGAGGATAAACAGGATGGAAACTGAATGAATGGTCTAATTTTTCTATTTTATTGGGATCAGATTGTTCTTACTTCTATCTCATGACTTGCTGAGACCAGTTTATTTGAATGAAAACATAAAATAGGACTAATTGTATTACATTTTGTATCCAACTATTTGTTGGCATGTGATGTTTACATGCATTCCTTCATCATAACAGATATTGAGTCAAAATAACTGTTAACATTCCATGGTGGATATAAAACCTGACAGCTTAAAAACAATATAAAGATAAAAAAATTCAACTATTTCATCCATCATAACCTGTTCAATTCAAATAAAATATGATAAAATATTTTTGAAATTAAACAACTGACAGTGCTCCAAGTATGAAGTTGTTTGCATTAAAATTTAACCAATCACAACCAGAATGTCTATAATTAATGAAAATTTAAAAATCCACGATATTCGAGGGATTACTGTACTTGCTTAAGCCACAGTTCACTTGCTTTTTTTTTAACCTTACAGCTCCAAAATAAGTTTACAGTCGCACATTCAATAGACTACATATACATACAAAAACAAGTTTTGGGTATTTTTACGCAAGGTTGTGTAGTGAGTGTCATGTCCATGTAAATGCTGGAAGATCTGTTTCAAGAAATGTTTGGACTTTTTTTTCTCCTCTCTGGCGTTACGTGACAAAAAGCAGGTGTGCTTGTTATTTTTATATTTCACATTGGTTCTAACAGCGCTTTCATTCGGTGGTGACGTCATGCTCTGAGACAGCGCCAGTGTTTACCCAGTGCTTGGTGATGACAGAGTCCTATTTCAGTTCTGCCAAAATACCCATTTGGCTTTAGTCTCTTACTTATAGTGGATACACCGTAGATCAGGTGTGTCAAACATATGGCACGAGGGCCTGAAACTGCCAAGTAGAGGGTCCGATGCGCCCCATTAGGTTGTTCTACCTGACAAAAACGTAGTAGTAATCACGTTCATACTGTACATACAGAATCAAATGCTCTTATTTTTGAGAAAGCAGAACTTTGCTCAATTTGCTATCTATTTGCAAGGAGACTTAAAATGCCCTAAAATCAACAGGAAGTACCCGGAAATGTCCAAAAATCACCAGAAAGCAACCAATTAACAGGAAGCAGACCAGAAATTCCTTATCTTTCAATGCAATTCAATGATGGCCAGTAAGTTAACTTTTAAGGCCAAAAATAAACGTCCATATGAGATCCAAACTGAGTTGGACACCCCTGCCGTAAACCCTCGCCATTCCCAAAAACACTATCTTATCTTTGAAAAATATGTAGTGTCTTCCAGTGTATCTTTTTTTTGCCAAAGTCTTTTAATAACATTTTGAAATTAAAGACCATAATAGGGGGAGATATCTGAGGCAACCTGATCTTATCGGAATTTTAAACCTAGCTTTCCTAATGTTGTAAATCTAGAAATAAACCAAGCGCAGACTTATCACTAGAAAGGCTTTTTGTGGCTCGACTTGCTCATTACTGTCTTCAAATATGTTTGAAGCAGCCCTTCAACTCCAAACAGGCAGTCCATTTGAGGAAAGCCAGGCTTGACCCAGAGGTGAAACCGTCGTCTGTTCTGGACATTAGAGGTTTGTGATAGCAACCATCAGTTTGATGCACAGCTAATGCTTATTAAACCATCATTGTTCATTTGAAATGTGCGCTAAATAATTCACGAGAATGCGTTGACCTCCGTATCGAAACACATCACAGCTTCGGCATGCGGACTCCTCGTTCGCAAGTGATTTGACTGACAAGACATTTGGGCTAGAATATTTATGCACATTTTCAAGTCTTTTCCTAACTTAAAGATCATTTCGAAATGATTTACGGTTATTTTGAAGTTTAATTTCTGTACCCAGTAGCAAATTAGAGTTACTCTCTTGTTATATTGTCATATTTCACCATGCTCATTCATGACATAATGTGCTTAAAAATGCACTCTCTCCAACTGAGTTTTATCTGGAAAAAAATAAAAAATCAGGGTGAGTGTGGCAGCTGTAAAGTGTATTCATTAGATAAAGACATTAAGCAAATTCATTATTCTACAAATGCTGTGTTTGCTATGCCTACACTTAAAATCTCATTAAAGGCTTTGTTTTGTTGGCAGCACAAATTACAAACATTTCCACATTTAAATTGAGGTATTTCTCACCTGTAGTCTTATCATGGAACTAGGCAAAGCTTTGAGGAGATAGACACTGATAGCTAGCAAATTGACTTTAGTCTTTGGTTAGTAATTAGCATGGGCAAATAGTAGTGCTTGAGCAATGTGGCAGCCACCTGATTATATTAACTACTTTGGATTTAATTGAATGTACATGGCCAAGAAATTTTAGTATCTGTTTATCATTCAAAGGGCACGGCTCAACTTTATTGCAACCTTGAGATTTTTGTTTGCGATCCAACATTGTAAAATGTCCTCATTATCAACATCTGTGTGTTGGCTTCTAGTCAGCATAGTGATTTACACTTCCATGATAGTTTTTAATATATCAACCTGTTTTAACAGGTTTACAAGAGTCATAGGAGATCAATTTCAAATTAAAATGTTTCCTATGGAAAAAAACACGTTTTTTAAGAGAGGAGATTGTTTTGAATTGAAAGAAAATTCTAATTCAATCTAATCCAGATTGTTTATTGCTAAATGCTCCTTTTCCACCTACTGTGTTCTGTACTAAAGCATTCACAATAAATATTAATCTCATTGCAAACTGCGGAGGGAGTACTGTATCAATTTATATGACATGACAAAACTGTTTTGACATGCAAATGCATACATGTCACTTGTATTGCCTGCCTGGCTATGCTTTTAACTGGTTTAACCCTGTAAAGCCCAAACCATTAAGTAATTGACGGAATGTTGATATTCTTTGTACAATATACTTGAATCTGGAACCTTTTATATCCCCCGGCACAAGAAAAGTGAATATATATGTATATATTTAAATCGTATTTGATCAATTAGGTCACAATGTTTATTTTTTCCCCCTGTTAGATTATTTGTGCACTACATGTAGTATCTGATTGTAAACATCAGGGGAAGAATATCACATTGCTCATATGGAGGCTGAAAAGTATGATGTTTGGCATTATGGGTTTAGACAGGTTTGAATTTTGTTGAAGATTTTGTTGGAAATAATTCATATATGATTTCAATCTGAAATGTTCGTTTAATACATTGGTATATGACGAAATCCTCTCAGAAAGACTGATGTGTCTAAAATGTGAAAATCACATGAAAATCCTGTTTCACATGCAAAGGCCTATTCAATATAAGTTAAAAAGCATATTAATGTACAATCACTCAAACGCCAATATTAAATATCCCACTTGAAGACATTTTTCTTGAGTCACAACACCAAACACATCCTTCACTTACCACTGTGAGATTCATTTGGGCATTTCTATTCTGCATTTTTTTTTTTTACTTTGACAAAGGATCTACAAGCAGGGGAAGAAAAGAAAAGAAAGCAAAGGAAAGGCTCCCGTTTCTTTCTCTTTTTTTAAACACATTGGGCAATTAACTGCTTTGACTGAAAGCACCAGGCTGAGAGACGCTCTCTTATTGGCCGAGACGCACTTTACAATGCGCACTTGTGTCCGAGCTGCTCACTAGTTGAGCACCAAAGTAATGCGAGCAAGCAGCACGCTCTAAAGGAGCGCAACACGCAGAGGACTCGGAACCGAAGCGGATCCTACGCGAGTCGCCTTATTCCTTTTCTATTTATTTTTTATTTTTTGCCAGCAAAAGCCCAAAATGAGAACTGCTTCTCAGGCGATCGCCTTGGCCGCGACGGCGGCGCTACTCCTGGCGTCATGCGGGGGAGCGTCCGAGTACGAGTACCTGAGCTGGAAGCAAGACTCGTACAACGGCGGGCGCAGTTACGGAAAGCCCCCGCAGTGCGTGGACATCCCGGAGGACCTGCGCCTGTGCCACAACGTGGGCTACGGGCAGATGCTGCTGCCCAACCTGCTGGAGCACGAGACCATGGCCGAGGCTAAGCAGCAGGCCGGCAGCTGGGTGCCCCTGGTGCACAAAAACTGCCACCCGGGCACGCAGGTATTCCTCTGCTCGCTGTTCGCCCCCGTGTGCCTGGAGAGGCCCATCTACCCGTGCCGATGGCTGTGTGAAGCCGTGCGGGACGGCTGCACCCCCATCATGGAGGCGTTCGGCTTCCCCTGGCCGGAGATGCTCACCTGCGACAAGTTCCCTCAAGACGACGTGTGCATCGCCATGACGCAACCCAATGCCACTGACTCCACAAAAGAGTCAGGTACGACCCTCCTCCATATTGCTTTCCTATCTTACAAAGAGTTTGATTTTCTTTTGCCAAGCTAAAGTGGCTCGCTCTAATGATGCAACAAAAAAAAATCAGGGGAAAAATATGTAACTTTATCCTTACAAATTTGAGTTACTCGTTCACACTGTAAATGTGGACCATAAGCAGACTCACTCTGGTTTTGACTTGGAACATTTAATAAGAGATGGGACTATGCTCGGTCATTAAAAAAAAAAAATGAACCTCATAAAGACCCAGCGCCCACATATTTGCACAAATATTTGCACATGACCCAAAATGTCATGTCCATGTATGTGGATGCCAAGTCACAATTAATATGTTGTATTATTATTATGTGATAATTAATGTTATATCATATACCAATATTATTATAAATATTAATAAATAATACGGATATGATAAAAACAAATAAAGTCGGGTTATGACTATTTTATTTTCCGAATAATATTTAACTCGTTGTCTGCCATTGACAACAATAGACGTCCAATTCATTTAAATAGGGACGATTAGCTGTAAATGCACATCTTTCAATGTCATTGACGGCTCTAGACGTCCAAGCCATGTTGACGGTGGGAGCTGGCAGCGATTATTCTCAGCCAGCTTCTCCTAGTCAAAATGAATTGGACGCCTGGAAGCATCAATACCTTCCACTGAGTTAAAAGTGTGCTCTACCAATGGTTAAATCCCCATTGCCTTTAATAGCAATCCTAACTGTGTAAGCATGACGTGGCTAACATTAAAATAACTCAAGTGCCCTGCTGAAAAAACAAACAGCCAACACGCTTGCCACCTTGTAAAATGTGACAGTACTGTAGCAGATAAATTGCCTTGAAAATGTTGTTTCAGCAGTGTAGGTGCGAATATGTAAATGCTTATCCAAACAAAGCAAATGCAACCTTTTGGAAAAGAGCATTTTGCTTTGCAATACCACATCTACCATGGGTGCATTTTCTTCTTCAATAAAGTCATTTGGAGCCATGACCTTACTAAGCTGTCTGCCCGCTATTTACTTAGTGTGATTGATCACTGGATAGTAACACAGGACAATGCTGGTTGAAACCCCATGAAAAAGAAACACACAAAATCTGTCTATTAGGGCAAATAACTGTTGCATGACAAATCAAATAAAAGAGGGAAAGATGTACATCTTAATTCAATAATGCAAGGAGAATTTCAGGCTAAACCCTACCAACCGTCCACCTCTCCCTTTGACCCCCCCTGAAGCCATCATCCATTACTAATGGCTCTCTAGCTGCTCATTCCCCAAACCTGCAGAGACTCCTAGTGTGAGGCTGACTCACACACCTCACACAGAATCAATGGAGGGGAGGGAAAGGAGTTCTGTTCCCACTCGGAGCCAAGCTGACAAATACCAGAGGAACCTTGAAAGATGGCCAAAACCAGCAAGTCTGGGGGAAGACAAAGTGTGGGTTGATTATAGAAGTAAGCTTGCTGTTGTGTTACTGTGCCCTCGCCACATGCCTCAAGTGAGGTCTCCACTTGGGCCGGGAATGCACAGCCATCTCTTTTATTTTCAACTTTAAAACGGGGGGAATGAGGGGGGTTCCATCATCACATCATCAACTCACTTAGATTTCCATCTGACGCTTTAACGACACCACTTGAAGCCTTTTTCACACTACGTGTGAGCTATAAATGGGGCGACTGTGCATCTTCCAGCAATTACACAGCGCTCACTGTATCTGAAGAGAGGACACGGCTTGTGTGTGTGTGTGTCGAGGGGGCGGGTGTTATTGACTGACACGTTGGTATGGATAGAGGCCTGCTTTTTTTTTCTAAAGAGAAAAACCTTCCCCATTTCAAGTTTCAGGGGACCACACAGATGTCCTCACTTTACAGACATCACCTGTTTTCATTTGTTGCCACTAGGGAGAATTAACGTGGGGTAACCCGATGGAAGCGTCACGGTTTTCCTTTTTTTTTTTTTTGTTAGCGGAGGTCAGCTAAAAGTGATTTCCACTCTCCTGTTGTTACATACAATTTGGTGATAATTGTTTTAAAAGGAGAAAACATCTCATCAACAAAGGGACCGTGGGACTCTGTAAACAGTGTTTGTTTTCACAAGCTCTTTACACCAGGGTGTCACTTTGACAAACTTTTGTTAAACACATGTAATGGACAACTGGCGGTGGAGAGAAAACTATTTGTTTACCCTCCATTTTACCCCTGTGCGATTGTGAAATCCTGCCAGTGGTTTGGTTAAACAGAAAGCACACATTTAACCACATGCAATCAGAATGTAGGAAACATTGCTTTCTGCCTCTTTAAGTTATTGCTGGCAGTAAAAGTTGAAAACATTCCGAGCTGGGGTCAGTTTAGAAGGGCTCACGAAGCATAAAAGACAAAAGAGCAGGGAGTTTATTACACACGATGTGATCTGGACATGCAGCCAAAATACTGTTTAATGATACCTATAGTCATTTGGAATTGAATTCCAAAGACCTGTCTGTGAGTTATTCTTGCGTTTCGACTTAATGTTCCAAATATCGTACCAAAAGAAGCTCTGCTGTCATCACACAGTATTTTTCTTTGTGAGGATGATTAAACCAAAAAGTACTTCAACTCTGTCCCCTGTTTCTCTACAGGTTACTCTCCAATTTGCCCTCCTTGTGACAATGAAATGCAAACAGATGCCATGTTGGAGCATATGTGTGCCAGTGAGTTTGGTAAGGTTTCCCAATTTTATGCCCACTTCTACAGCATATACTATAGATACCAATGTTGTAACCAGTGAGTTACATTTGTTGATATTCTTCCATCTGTCTTAAAACAATTCCTAACCACTTTGTATAAACTTTGTTTCAGTCGTTCAAGCAACGTTTTAAAGTGCGACCGGCTGCTATAGGTTAATATGACCTTTCTACACGTCTTTCTTTTTCAATTTGGCTCAAACAAGCTCTCAGGTTTTATCTTCTGGTCACAAGTCACAGTTTGTCTGGATTGCAAGAGGATTTTGTTCAGTGGCTAATGAAGCGGGGTCATTAAAGTGTTTATGTGACAGCTCCATACAGCAGTAAAGTTGAGTGTTTGTTTTGCTGTCTGGGCCAGCTGTCGTTGACTATCTCCCAATTTACCAAGACTTCCGAGCAAAATTAAATGGCTGGAAGTTGTACAAAGTAAATGACATTTAATTCGTGATCAAAACAGTCTTGGTAAAATATTCGTAAATTACGATTTTTGAGCTTCAATAACAAAAGAGAAAAATACAACACACTTGTGTTACGCAATTAAAGAAACTATCATATGAATATATACATGTGGATTTTGTATCAAAGTTTATTGGTACTTGGGGCTTGCGAAAAACTTACTTATACTTGGAGTTAAATATAATGTAATGTTTAATGAAACTATCCTTTTTGCGACTCACTATGAATCAGAGTATGTTGGTATCTGTGATTTATGCAAATCCTGATCATTCGTCAACAAAATGTACGAGGCCACATGTATTTATCCTCACCTCAACCTCAGAAAAGATCAAAACTGCATTTTTTAAATTTTATGGACATAAATGTTCTCCGACGGGCACAGCAAAAGATCTCATCTTAATGCCTGAAAACAGCAATCCAAAGTACATGCAAATATATGCTCTAACTCATGTTGATTTCAACCTCCAAGATAAGCCCAATAATTTGCGTTGATTGGAGATTGAAGAAAAGCATACACAGACTGACTGACTTTTTTTTTCAAATGAAGATTTATGGATTATCAACTTGTTTGTCAATTCAGAAAACCTTGCAAAGAGCCATTTTATTGCAGGGGATGCTAGCAATGTATACATTCATTGAATTCAAGGGGCAGCTGCCTAACTGAAATGGAAACCAGATGGACTACAACACAAACAAACCATTCCGAAAAGGAAGTTGAATGAAAGTACTATTAGATTTGAATTTGACAAAGCATCTCCAAACGTGTATATTTTATTTACTAGCAGCTCTAAAATACCTGGCAACCTGACCCCCATGATCCCTGCCAGGCTAAGGCATATTGAAAACATGCCTTCTTTTAGATGCTATTCCTGGTGGAGAGTGATTGTTTTAGGTTTCCCCTTCTTGTTTGTAACTGCGGTGTTGAGTCGGAACTTCCTGGCACTGACGTGGCCGCTTACTAAAACGATGGTGAGGCATTAGTTCTTGGTTTAATCCTGGCTGACAATTGTATTTGCTTCCTAGTTAAAGTTGTCATGAGAGCTAACTCAGACAAATGACGCAATGCTGACTTGGATGAAAGACTCCAATTTTTTTGTCAACAAACAAACAATCCTTTTTCGGATGTTTTATAATCCTACTGCGATCCCACTATAGTGTGTGCTAATAGCGGAGCGGCATGGTGTAATACACAGCGTGCTAGCAGATAGCATTTTTGCAGCATCCCTGCCAAACATCTGTTTCTTCTTCCAGCTGGCCAACCGAGAGGGTTTCTCGTAGGACGAGCAAAGTGCAAAATATTTCCACCGGCGTGCAAAGCCAAGCATTACTTCACGGCATGTATTCGGGAAACCAATTAAATCCACACAAATTCCAAAAGACCCACGCCGAGATGATGTTTTTCCCACCTATGGCATGATTTGTTCTGAAATTCGACTTGACAGCGCAGAATGAGGGACGACAGCCGGATTTGGGAGTAAGTTTACAAGCTGACTTTACAGAGAGGCTTGTCTATTTTCCTTGAAGTGGACTATAAAAAATGAATGTGTTTGAAAGACTTCCTGTTATTTATTTTGTGCAACAATCCCATGAATAAGCATGGTGGGCATTAAGGAATGAGTCATTGACTTTTTGCAGAAATGCTTATTAAAATATACCCAATCTGGCAGTGGATTGCCTGTCCACTGAAAACCATAGTTACTGGAAGTGGTTGAAAATCTGTTCTCATTTAGAGGTAGAGGTTAAATTGTTGTTGCTTTCTTTCTGCTGTCGTCTCAACATGTTTACACATCCACAGTAATGATTCCTGCTTAATGCATAAGCACGTTTCCGCATGGTAAAAGCAGAACATAACTGAGCCAAGTCAGCTTTTGATTAAAAGTCGCTGAATGTATAGGATTCTTCTTCTAGCTGTGATGCCAATAGATCAGAATGGCTGTTGAAAAAGTAACACTTTCTTTTAAGTCATCCCTCAACACGATACCACTCGCTAATGTCTCTGGGATTCTGATGAATTTCCCTCTGTCAAACACAAATCCACGCGGCTCTCGGCTCGTAACAGATTTACAGCCTGTCCCACTCCACACTTTGTTCCCACCGCAATTTATCTCTCCACGCTTCGGGTTTTATGGAACTTCATTGCCCCCAAAACTCCCAACACCCTTCAATTAAATCCCTCCTGTGCTTTGGACATCTCACTTTGTTGTCATTGCCAAATTGCTTTTCCCCTTTGCTAAGATGGTGAAAAACGGGGCAGTCTCATATTAAATGACTGATCGCTTAATACATTTAGATTTGCAGTTTTGCCATTTTGTGAATGGGAAACAGCACGCAACGTTATGTTGGTTTTATGGCCGTCTAGGGTGTAAGATTCAATTACCCCAAAAAACTAAGTGCCAGATAGCACCAGACAATAATAACAATAATGATGATAAAAATATCCATCATGTCGATCATGTGACCAAATCCATTACTGTCAGATCCAGGGTTCAAAATTGTGTGTGAAAAAAGGCGTGGCTTATAGCCCAGAAATGACTAGACATTTAAGTGGAAATTTATCGGTAACTTTTAACAAACATAACTTTTTGCAACTCCAATTAATACATACATATATTACCATGCAGTCACGCTTATTATTAACAGATTTCTGTCCTTCTTTTATTTTGTTATTAATTGTTCAGCAAACTCTATATTGGAAATAAAATTCCGAAGGTGTCTAGGGGGTTTCCGGTTGGTGCTTTATTCTGCTGTCTTGTAATTGTGGTTAAAGGCTCCTTAAACCACAAATGCTCAGTTACCAAATTCATCGTATGTGTGTAAAGGATCAAAAGTTGGACATGTCTTTCACAGTTTTATCCATTTCTTCACTATCCATACCACTTCTCTCGAGCCAAATAACAATATAAGTACTAATCTTAATGTTTACCCAAGAGATTTAGCTATCGACCAGCTAGGTGCAAAGAAAGTTCGAAATGTTAAAGGATTAACAGGCCAAAGTATTTCTCAGGACCAAGTTCTTCAGAGGTGGGCTGGACTCTATTCCATGACTCTAATTGTCAACATGGTCCATTTTGATTCCACTGAACACTAAGCCTTCTCAGAGATCATTTCAGAGACCAAGGATAAGCATCCTAAATCCCAACCATGTGCACTCCTAATACTTGGAATGGGTGGAGTTGGAGTGGATGGGTGTTATATGTTTTTTTTCTAGCATCTTTTTCAACCACAACACAAAAATGTTTCAATCTTTTAACTTCAACGTTGAATATTTTTGTCCTGTCTCTAGCTTTTAAGACCAAGATCAAGGAGGTGAAGCGAGAGAACATGGACCGCAAGGTGAGTTTTCAGAAGAGAAAGAAGATGCTTAAAGCAGGCACTCTGAAGAAGAAGGATATGAAGAAGCTGGTGATGTATCTGAAGAATGGCGCAGACTGTCCATGTCAGCAGCTGGATAACTTGGGGAACCAATATCTCATCATGGGACGCAAGGTTGATAAGCAATTCCTGCTCACGGGCATCCACAAGTGGGACAAGTCCAGCAAAGAGTTCAAAAAGGCCATCAAGAAACTCAAGACACACAAATGTCCTGCCTTCGAGAATGTCTTCAAATAAGATAACATCCCTTCAACTGGTCCGTTCCACCATCATATACGAACTTGCACAAGCATTAAACTCTGAAACTTTAGCTTTTTTTTGTCTTGTTTATATCTATGTATCTTTCTATGTTTTCTTATTAAATGTCTCTTTTACAGTTTTGAGTGAGCGATTGGGCATCAGAGTTGAAAAGTTGCATTTATTTTTCCATCTGAGAAGCCGTCTAGTTTCCTGTATTCCAATTTTCATGTTTAGAAATGTTATGAAATTTTAATATCTTTGAAGTAAGATCATTTCAATTATTTTTTTTCTTGAATCTTTGTCATGAGCTATGTAACAATCACGCTCGGGTGATAAATTGTTTCTCGTTAATTTCTGCATTCTTTTCATGGGACCTAGACCACCAACCCGAGCCTAGTTTTGTTATTTCCTTCCAGATTATTCCAAATAAACAGCTAAAATTTGAACGACATTTATGATAGTATTTGACTTTTAAGAAATGAGCACAAAAGATGTTTTCTCAAAAGGGTAACTCATTTTTTTAATGTCTTTCAATTCGCAGTCTCACCATCCATCATCATTGAGTATTTTTTGCCAGTGTGTCATCATGAATTTTGACCATTTCTTATGTGCATTTGCAGTACTCATTATTAAGCTCAATTGAAATTGTTTTCTGTTTGACCTTTTTTTAAAATCAAAATGTAAAACTGTTCTTTTGAGTGTTTTGCTTGATATTTCTGGTCTTTTAGCACTGTTTTGTGTGCATTTCTGACTATTATGTGTACATATAAATTTGACATAAATGAGGGGAAAAACAACCTAAATTGTGTTGTGTTTTATTTAATTTTAGCTCAGGCTTCATCTATATGATTTCTGTTGTCCCAGACAAGCAAGCTACTGATAAATATCCAAACTAAATTTGTTTCTGTCCACCATTACAATACAACCACAAACATTTTGAAAACCCGAGGACCTTATTGTACAAATCAGATAAACTCTTGGCAATGTTTTATCCTGTAAAAGCCAGAAAACCTCTTTCAGATGTGGACTTTCCTTATGAATCATCACTTCAAGTTTCTTCAAAAAGAAGTCAAAAACCAGCAGTCAAAATCCAGGTTTGTTCAATTAACAAATGATCTGCAAAAAAGCATCTGGTGGGATTTATGCCATACTCATTCAAGTCACACATGAACAGGCACACCCCCACATGTTGAACCCTAAAATGCTCCATTTAAAATGTGTCCACCATTCAGCAATAATGAAAAACGATGCTGTCTAACTCAAAAAAAGACTTGATTGTCAGCCGAGACGTCATTTTACAGAGCCTCGGGATATCTTTTTTGGGAACTTTTCTTTTTAGGAGAGGTGTTGAGCAATTGAACTGCACATTTTTGGCCAAAATGCCACATTCGTTTTCATTTTGATAGCACAAAAGTGCAAAGAGAAGGTCATAAAGTCAATTGTTTTATGTATTAATATGAAGGGAAACGGCTCCAAATGACACAGAAATCCTTCCTCGGCCTTGTCTTATTTCCATGCCCATCATAGTGAGTTGTTCACCCCCATTTTATCATTTCTATGCCTCTATTCGACTAGAATAGGCTCCAGCACCCTCTGAATAGTACAAATAAGTGAGAACATCCTAATGTCAGATGACAAGCTTCACTGCATTTTAAACAACCGCGTGCTTCTAAGATTTATAGCTGTGATACTTGACTGAACCAAAAAAATACATCTTAATCCAATTTTCCAATTTGTTTTTGACATCAATACCAAATAAGAAAGACACTTTAGGCTTTAAATACAGTGACGTCTTTCTTTTCCCTTTCAATGCAATAAAACTCATCCAGTTTTATAGCTCACCATTGGTAGCCAACAACTATAAACTGCTATTTTGGACAATCTTCTGCGGTCGTAGGCCCAGAATGTGTAGATAAATTACTTGACCACTTACTGTTATGATTGAAATATAGAGTACATTAGTTAGACTCATTATTGACATTACTTATGTAAGTTTAGTGCTAACGATCTCTTCTATTGTTGAATATTGTTTGCCCAATCAGATGTCAGCGTCTTTGTGCTGTCAGGCTGTTGCTAACCTGTCTATTGATTGATGAAAAATATGCCATACTAGCAAGGAGAAGAATTATTACAAACCAATCAGATTTCAAATACATCCCTAAAAGGTCAGTGCACAGGCCAGAATGATGTCAGATTTATTTTAATCCATTGAATTTTTTGGATCAGAAAAAAAAATCGTTCAGCCATGTTCAATAAGGAAAACACCTCAAAGTCATTCATACATTTAATTTTATATATTTTTGGAGCGCACATTGCATGACGAATAAATTCAATGCAGGTTTCACTGAAATTCTGGGCATGGAATCAATTAAATTAGGCATATCAAAGTGTTAAATACTCAGACTGAGTGCCACTCACAATGTGCAATTGGAATAGGTCTATGAGTCACTAAAATAGGACACTAAAGAGAATTAAAAAAAAGAAACAATCATTTTCTTTGTCACACTCAAGGGAGCGAAAGATGTTACGTGAAATACATGTGCAGCTATTCTCAATGTTTTTTCTTCTATTTTCTTTTTGATACTGGCCTTTACAGTAGTTTTTAAAGGATGAAATCATTGTAGCCGTGTTATTCCAGTAACTATATTATTTCAGTGCTGGATCAGACTCTGAAGTGACTCCTGCAAGGCATAGTTTTGCATTTTTATTGGAGATGGTAGCATTTACTTTGTAAAATTAAAAGGAACATTAAGCATAATTTTAAGATTGCTGGTGGTCACTAAAATATGTATGGGTGAGAATTCCACATAGAAGGCGATTAAAAAAAAAACACTAATCCAAATCCAGCTAATCTAGAAATATTTTGGTATATAATAGATCCCTATAGTAATACAATTAACGACAGATGTCATTATGAATATAAATTAAAATAAACTTCAAATTGTGGTAAAAAAAAAACAATTTGAAGCAAGCCCACCCTGTCTCTTTATTTATACAAGCCTTAATCTCAACAATGTCTCAAAAGGCCTCACAGAAGAGATGTACGGATGGGATGACTTCCTATTCAGTCAGCTATTTATTAATTTTATTTCTTTATTTCTTTTTAAGTCTGTTTTCATGACTTGGAATGTAATCAAAACAAGTGGAAGCTGTAAAACTACTGTACGTCCAAATTATAAGCACTTCGTAGTACAGGCATTCACCTTTTTTAGGAGTAATTTGTTACTGAAATAAACTGGCTTCATTTTGTGGACAAACACAAGCAATTTCTATTTGAATGTTTGAGAGAGACAAAAAATAAAAAAGACAAAAGCCTAAAATGTTCAGCAGTTTCCATACACGTGTACTATCTTGCCCCAAAGTTCTAATACTTTTTTTTTTTTTTTTTAACTCCCTGGAGTGCTTCTTAGTAGCATCACCATTATAGTATCGTGACGCATTTACACAATAAAGCCCTCTTTATTTTACGGGGAATTTCCACCTGAGTCAAGTTTTAATTTTACTTTCCTGGCAGAGTATCCATTGGAAAAGCGATTCTAGTAATTACTGAAGGGAACACTTCTATTCTCAAACTATAATCGGTATATTACCTTATTACCTATCTATTACCTATCTATTTATGTCTAAAATGCCTTTCCTATTCCTGCATCCTCACCCTCTTGCCACTGGAACAACGAAATTTCCCGAATACGGGATGAATAAAGTTATCCAATCCAATCCAATCCAATATGTAGTAAATTTTAATGCAGACAGCAGAGGAAATTATGCATGTTAATATTGGACAAAAAAACTCACCATATGCCTATAGACTTAGTTTGAAATTTTTAAAATTGCTTGTTGCTTTTCACCCAGTAAACGCAAAAATAGAAGTAAATATATTTTGGATACATAATTTAAACTGTACCACGAGGTTAAGGTCAGAGTGTATCAAAAAGCAAAAAGCAGCCACTTTAGGACCTCACTTCACATTCGGGCACAGTCATATTTTCTGTATTTTTCCACAAATTCAGAAGAATAGAATTATACAAAATGCCTTTGTGACTGCTTGTTCTGAATCTGTCTGCCCAAAGGCCATTCCAATACATAAAGCAAATTAGGTGTAACTTTAGGGATCAACTTGAAGGGCTTTTATTCTATTTATTTCTCAGTAAATTCCTAAGAAGTATCTTCACTGGAATTTTTCTGTCGTCTTTGCGGTACGCGGGACCGAAAAAATGGTTTGTTCTCTGCCAACTAAAACCACCAGTGAAAGGGAATTCCACCACCTGAGGCTTGTCAGCACCCTGGGATGGCTGCATTGGGGCGATCAAGTCTGTGCTTGGCTTTAAATAGTACTTAACAACTGAGTCGACAGCGTTTTGCTCAGTGATGATTAAAATAACTTAAATTACAAGCTAGGAAAAGACTAATGTGTCATTTTTTAATCCATTCCGTTCCGGTTCTATAAAAAAAAACTTTCCCTTGCAGACACAGTGGCACTCTTACTCAAAGTTATGCATCATCGACACAAGTTACAACAGTGTACACTCACCACACACTTTATCTGCCTCGTAATTTGATATTCATATCTGGCTTGTGTACAGAAACACAGTATCAGTTTGGTACCGGTTCCAAGCACGCGCCCATCGTCGTTCGATGGTTAATTTGATTATGTATTTGTTTATTAATATCATTTTAACAGTAGTCATCATTTTGGAAGATTTACTGAAATTGTATCAATTTGGCACAGTAGCAAAAAGTAGTGCATTTTTGGAAGGTGACGTATTCATTACAGAATTGGTAAAGCCATTTTCAAAAGAACTGAGTCGTAAGCATTATTAGATTAAAGCCAAACGATATTTAAACACATCCATAAGCTTCTATGTGTAACCGACATATGAGGCTCATTTCATTTTGACAAACAGAAAACAAAAGGGCTGCCTTCAACAAACAATAAACGCTTTGGAAGGTCAAAGAAAAGTCAGGAGAAAGAAATCCAATGACCAAAAACAGGAAAATATTGGAGTTGTCCAATTTAAAGGACCGTTGAAAGGAAATGGTTGCATCATGTTGTTGTTTTTCTCTTCAACATTCATTGTTCAAACATCATTTCGCAAATTGTTTGAGACAATGTTGAGCCATTTTAGCATGTAACTCAATAACTCTCCAATCTTTCAC